>NW_026897028.1:0-27709 GCF_033153095.1 Gastrolobium bilobum | reverse complement strand
TGAAATGATTCCATTCGAGAATAGTTGTCTTACGGTATCATGTCTTCGACGTATGTGTCTAGACTTACCGTTATACATGACGTTCTTGGCCCTTCCAATAGCTGCTTGGCTATCACAATGTATGCATACGGATGGTACCGGTCTTGGCCAATTAGGAACATCCTCAATAAAATTACGAAGCCATTCGGCTTCTTCACCGGCCTTATCTAAAGCAATAAATTCTGCTTCCATGGTTGACCTTGCAATGCAGGTTTGCTTGGACGATTTCCAAGACATAGCACCTCCACCAAGGGTAAACACATATCCACTTGTGGATCTAGTGTCGTTAGAGCCGGTGATCCAATTTGCATCACAATACCCTTCTATAACCGCAGGGTATTTCTCGTAATACAAAGCATAATTCTGAGTATACTTCAAGTATCCCAAAACTCTTACCATAGCTTTCCAATGATTCTCATTTGGATTACTGGTAAAGCGACTTAACAGACTTACTGCATAAGCAATATCAGGTCTGGTGCAGTTCATAACATACATAAGGCTTCCCAACACTTGAGCATATAGCTTTTGTGCTGTAGCTTTACCAGTGTTCTTTAATAAACTCAAATTAGAATCTACAGGTTCCTCACAGGAGTTATATTCAAACTCTTGAATTTCTCAAGAACCTTAGCTATATAGTGAGCCTGTGATAAGGCCAACCCTGTAGATGTTCTCTATGGATTTTAATACCTAGGATAACGTCTGCTATCCCCATATCTTTCATATCAAACTTACTTTTAAGTAATTGTTTAGTAGCATTAATCATTTGATTATTACTACCCATGATCAACATGTCGTCTACATAAAGACAGACAATGGCAAAACCTTTTTCAGTATTTCAAACATAGACACATATGTCACATTCATTAATTAGAAATTCATTTGACAACATAACTTTGTCAAATTTCTCATGCCATTGTTTTGGAGCTTGCTTTAACCCGTAAAGGGATTTTAATAAGCGACAAACTTTCCGTTCTTGTCCTGGAACAACAAAACCTTCAGGTTGTTCTAAATATATCTCTTCTTCCAGGTCGCCGTTTAAGAAGGCAGTCTTAACATCCACTTGATGTATTTGTAATCCATTCAATGCAGCTACCGCGATCAACATCCTAATAGATGTGATCCTTGTAACCGGTGAATAAGTATCGAAAAATCGAGACCTTCACGTTGCCTGTAACCTCTTACCACAAGCCTTGCTTTATATTTATCAATAGTGCCATTCTCTTTCATTTTCTTTTGAAAACCCACTTACTTCCTAAAGGCTCATTGCCAGAAGGAAGATTTACCAATTCCCAAGTGTGGTTGGACAAGATAGATTCTATCTCACTATTGATAGCTTCTTCCCAGAATGGTCTTTCCGGGGACGTTATAGCTTCCTTATACGTCCGAGGCTCATTTTCTAATAGATATGTCATAAAATCAGGTCCAAAGGATGTGGCGGTCCTTTGCCTCTTGCTACGTCTAGGTTAATCTTCTACATCCTCTACAGGATCAGTATCAGTTGTAGCATCCTGAGGTATCACAACCTGATCATCATTATTACCACTTGATTCATATATTTTCTTATACGGAAATACGTCTTAGAAGCTCAGTTTCTGTTCACTCAGTATTATTACTTTGCCTCTGCTTTTAAAAAGTATATAAGAGGAGCTTAATAGTTGTTTAAGTTTAGTGTGTGATTAATTTAAAGAGAATAAAATAAATAAAAAAATGGATTTGAAAAATTTCTTAATAAGATTGAAGTTTAATTGCGCTGTTTGTGTTACTTTATTTAGGGAATAGGAGAGATGCTAGACTACTGTTCTATTGATCGAAGATCATAGTCAGATCCTCAGAGCACCTAATGTTGGGATTTGACAAGAGAGATTTATTGGTTATTAATTGCGCACTTTTTTTTTTTTTTTGCTTCCTTGCTTCTCTCCTGAGCTCCTACCTTTCTCTCTCTCTCTCTCTACGTGTCTCTCTCTTTCACTCTCTCAAAATCTTGGCTTCTTAGGGAATTTTGAAGCTTTTTTTGTTTCCAAAAAAGGATAGTGTTATTATATTAAAACTATCTAGCTGTGCTGTGTAGCACTGTATCATTCATTCACCTATTCTGTAGTCTATAATCCTTGTATCTTTTCCCCCAAAGAGAGTCCTTGCTACTGATATCGATGTATTCTCTTGTTTACTCGTACATATATGTTTTCATTGTTTAATTTTAATTTTCACTGGCATCTAGCTTAAACGTAAAAAATGTAATTTAATTGGGCGGGATTTAATTTAATTACACTCACTCATTCCTCTCTTTCTTCTCCCTCTCTCTCTTCTCCACCAAAGAAAAACCCTAAGCCCCCTCTTCTCTTCTCTTCTCACCCTTCAATCAAATCACAAAAATGGTTGGTTACCTTTTCTTTTCGTTATCTTCTCTTCCTTCTAAACAAACGATTCATTGAATCTGACTTGAATGAATGTTCTTCTTCAAGTTTTCTTTCTTTCTTTCAATCAAATCACAAAAATGGTGGTTACCTTTGGCCGATGCTCAGCTCAACTCACAATAACAATACTGTTGAAGATCTTGTTCAACAAGATAAGCTACCAACTACAAGCAGCAGCTCAACTCACAGGAAAGGAACTTTCTTTCGCCTCTGCTTTCATTTCATTTCATTGGTTCTTCCATTTATTTTAAGTGTGTTATTGTGTTTTTTTTCTTTCTTTTTTTTTTTTCAGCGACCATAAAACATGTATTTCTTTTTGTATTTGTAGCTCAGCTCAAAAAAGACACTGAACAGAGGAATTTCTGAGCTAGTCCTCTTGATGGCCCCCGACACTGAGCCTCTTGAGTTGAGATTCTTCTCAATAATCTTCCTTTACTTGCTGCTGAATGCTGAGGATAAGGTAACTTCCCCTCCATACCATGCCATACCTTTTGTTTTTTCTTAAATCCTCATTATTAATACTGTACGTGTCATGTATGTATATTTGTTTGTGCTCTATGATGGTTCATTCATTGTATCTGTCTGTATTATTACTTTTGTTTGTAGTGTTAAGTTTCTTATATATAACTGAATGAATCTTAGAAGCTCTGTTTCAGTTCACTCAGTATTATTACTTTTTGCCTCTGCTTTTAAAAACATGCATGTATATAAGAGGAGGTTAATTAATAGTTGTTTAAGTTTAGTGTGTGATTAATTTAAAGAAGAAAATAAATACATAAATGAATTTGAAAAATTTCTTAATAAGATTGAAGTTTAATTGCGCTGCTTGTGTTACTTTATTTGGGGAATAGGAGAGATGCTAGACTACTGTTCTGTTGATCAGAGATCAGAGTCAGAGTCAGATCCTCAGAGCACCTAATTTGTGATTTGACAAGAGAGCTTTATTTGGTTCCTTGCATCTCTCCTGAGCTTTTCCACTTCCTACCTTTCTATACGTGTCTCTCTCTTTCACCTTTCTCAAAAACTTGGCTTCTTATGGAATTTTGAATCTTTTTTCTTTCCAAAAATGATAGTGTGATATTATCAAATTATTAATAAAGATTGAAGATGAAGAATATTATTATTATTTTTTTAAATTCTAAACATATTAAATAGTATATCATTTTTTTTTAATTTTAAACAATTGTAGTTAAAATCCCTGCTGCTATGACTCCATTGATTATTATATTAAAACTATCTAGCTGTGTTGTGTAGCCCTGTATCATTCATTCACCTATTCTGTAGTTTATAATCTCTGGTGTCATGCATAGTCTTTCGCTTTTTCCCTACAGAAAGAGTCCCTTGCTCCTGATATCGATGTATTCTCTTGTTTATAAGGATGGTAGTATGAGATTAAAGTTTATTTGGGGAATAGGAGAGAGATACTACTCTTCTGTTGATCAGAGATCAAAGCCATTAATTACTTTTGTCAGTCCTCATTTCACCTAATGTGGAAGTTGTGATTTGACAAGAGAGCTTGCTTTTATTTTTTTGCGTCCACTCTTCTCTCTTGAGCTTTTCCGCTTCCTACCTTTCTATCTCTACGTGTCTCTCTCTTTCACCTTTCTCAAAAACTTATTGCTGCGATCTGTCCATTCTCTCTCACTTTACATTATCTTTGGACTCTCATTTCACTTCCATAGATCCATTGTCTTCAGTTCACCGAAACCGCCACCACCTACCCCATTATATTACAGATCAGAACCACTCTCTTCTTTGCATGTGCACCCAA
Source organism: Gastrolobium bilobum (assembly GCF_033153095.1). NCBI lineage: Eukaryota > Viridiplantae > Streptophyta > Magnoliopsida > Fabales > Fabaceae > Gastrolobium > Gastrolobium bilobum. Next base: position 23,485 of record NW_026897028.1, on the reverse strand, counting down.
CAAACAACTAGTGTTTTTTTACATGATAATGATGAGGCGTTTCAAAATAGTGTTTATGTTATTGTTTTCTCAAAACATTTCCAGAGAAAATAGTAAACACTATTTTCTCTGGAAATGTTTTAAGGAGGTAATAATGGAGCGGAGCAGAACCAAATATACCAAGGTCCTGCCAGTGTTTTGTGGTGTAGATCCCTCAGAAGTATTTCATCAAACAACTGAAGTAGTCACCTCTCTGGTAAGTAAGTACCTCTTCTTCATTCTGTATTATGTTGTGATTGTGGGGACACAACCAATAGAACTATAAGATTGTCTTCTCTCAATCTTCTTTGCATTTCTGTTTTTTTTTTTGGGGGGGGGGGGTAAATAATGTTCATTGCATTTTAATTCTCGTTTAAGCGTCTGTTGAATTTTTTCCAAATGGTGGTATCAATAACCAAAGTTTCTTTAAAGTCATCTAGATTAAGGTCTTTGTAAATGCTTCTTCTCAAGCTTTCTTCTGTTACTCTTGTTTAAAAGATGTTAGCATTTAGTAAAGCCAATTTTTTAATAAATATTATTATGATTATATTTATTTTAGTGTGAATCGCGGGTTTTTTTTATTAAATTAATCAAAGTAATTAGTCAAACTATAATGAATTATATATATATATATATAATGATGAATTTTTTCTCAACCCAATCATGTCTCATATTTTTAATAATTAAAATGAATTTTATTTCCTTAAAATTATAATATATATTTCTCAGCTGTCCATCCACACATATATTTTTTAATATGTATATACATTAGCTAATATAAATTAGTAAATATAATAAATTTTAAGAGTAGCTAAATTAGAACTTCAGAGGGACGAAAATAACTTACGAGTTAAGAGTTAAGAGAATACAACGGTCATCATAGTTTTGCCGCCAAAAAATATAAATTAAAAATTTTCTTTCTCTCTTTTCACTCTTCTTAAGGTTTTCTTAGGGTTTCTTTCTCTGTTTTCTTAAGGTTTTCTTAGGGTTTCTTTCTCTGTTTTCACTCCTTCTTAAAGTTTTCTTGGTTTCTTTGGGCTACCTAGTTTCTTTCTCTTGTTCTTGCTTGTTTCTTTCTCTTGTTCTTGGATTGTTTTATCAAGACAATGGAATTGGTGAATATGGGAGATGGGATGCAAGTAGATGATGACCCAACCAGCCTGTATTGTTTGGCAACACTCTTACAAAGGTGTCAATACCTAGGTATGTTACTTCTGCCCTTTCTTTTCTTCTCTTTTCTTTTCTTTTTTTCTTGAAAATGTTTGATTATGTGCTGATATTTCTTGCTTGAAAAGATTGAGTATGTGGGTTTCTTGCTGATATTTCTTGCTCATATTCGACTGTGTTCTTTTTTCTTTTCTTTTTTCTTTTCTTGAAAATACAGTATGTTTCTTTTTTCTTCTTGAAAATAGAAGATTGAGGGTGTGGCTTGTCAACAGTTGCTTGTCAATACCATATGAAATATTTATGTTTCTTTCTTTCTTTTTCTTTATTATTCTGGCAATATTGAAGGTGTGGCTTTTCCATTATGTTCTTGCTTTTCTTTTCTTTTGATTTCGTTTTTCTTTTCTTTTTTCTTTTCTTGAAAATACAGTATGTTTCTTTTTTTTTCTTGAAAATAGAAGATTGAGGGTGTGGCTTGTCAACAGTTGCTTGTCAATACCATACGAAATATATATGTTTCTTTCTTTCTTTTTCTTTATTATTCTGGCAATATTGAGTGTGTGGCTTTTCCATTATGTTCTTGCTTTTCTTTTCTTTTGATTTCGTTTCTTTTTTTTCTTGATAACTGTGGATGTTCGATTGTATGCTTTTGTTTCTGTCTGCCCAGACATCATATTCTTGCTGATATTTCTTGCTGATATTCGACTGTGTTCTTTTTTCTTTTCTTTTTTCTTTTCTTGAAAATACACTATGTTTCTTTTTTTTTCTTGAAAATAGAAGATTGAGGGTGTGGCTTGTCAACAGTTGCTTGTCAATACCATACGAAATATATATGTTTCTTTCTTTCTTTTTCTTTATTATTCTGGAAATATTGAGGGTGTGGCTTTTCCATTATGTTCTTGCTTTTCTTTTCTTTTGATTTCGTTTTTCTTTTCTTTTTTCTTTTCTTGAAAATACAGTATGTTTCTTTTTTTTTCTTGAAAATAAAAGATTGAGGGTGTGGCTTGTCAACAGTTGCTTGTCAATACCATATGAAATATATGTTTCTTTCTTTCTTTTTCTTTATTATTCTGGCAATATTGAGGGTGTGGCTTTTCCATTATGTTCTTGCTTTTCTTTTCTTTTGATTTCGTTTTTCTTTTCTTTTTTCTTTTCTTGAAAATACAGTATGTTTCTTTTTTTTTCTTGAAAATAAAAGATTGAGGGTGTGGCTTGTCAACAGTTGCTTGTCAATACCATATGAAATATATGTTTCTTTCTTTCTTTTTCTTTATTATTCTGGCAATATTGAGGGTGTGGCTTTTCCATTATGTTCTTGCTTTTCTTTTCTTTTGATTTCGTTTTTCTTTTCTTTTTTCTTTTCTTGAAAATACAGTATGTTTCTTTTTTTTTCTTGAAAATAGAAGATTGAGGGTGTGGCTTGTCAACAGTTGCTTGTCAATACCATACGAAATATATATGTTTCTTTCTTTCTTTTTCTTTATTATTCTGGCAATATTGAGTGTGTGGCTTTTCCATTATGTTCTTGCTTTTCTTTTCTTTTGATTTCGTTTCTTTTTTTTCTTGATAACTGTGGATGTTCGATTGTATGCTTTTGTTTCTGTCTGCCCAGACATCATATTCTTGCTGATATTTCTTGCTGATATTCGACTGTGTTCTTTTTTCTTTTCTTTTTTCTTTTCTTGAAAATACACTATGTTTCTTTTTTTTTCTTGAAAATAGAAGATTGAGGGTGTGGCTTGTCAACAGTTGCTTGTCAATACCATACGAAATATATATGTTTCTTTCTTTCTTTTTCTTTATTATTCTGGCAATATTGAGGGTGTGGCTTTTCCATTATGTTCTTGCTTTTCTTTTCTTTTGATTTCGTTTTTCTTTTCTTTTTTCTTTTCTTGAAAATACAGTATGTTTCTTTTTTTTTCTTGAAAATAAAAGATTGAGGGTGTGGCTTGTCAACAGTTGCTTGTCAATACCATATGAAATATATGTTTCTTTCTTTTTTTTCTTTATTATTCTGGCAATATTGAGGGTGTGGCTTTTCCATTATGTTCTTGCTTTTCTTTTCTTTTGATTTCGTTTCTTTTTTTTTCTTGAAAACTGTGGATGTTCGATTGTATGCTTTTGTTTCTGTCTGCCCAGACATCATATTCTTGCTGATATTTCTTGCTGATATTCGACTGTGTTCTTTTTTCTTTTCTTTTTTCTTTTCTTGAAAATACACTATGTTTCTTTTTTTTTCTTGAAAATAGAAGATTGAGGGTGTGGCTTGTCAACAGTTGCTTGTCAATACCATACGAAATATATATATGTTTCTTTCTTTCTTTTTCTTTATTATTCTGGAAATATTGAGGGTGTGGCTTTTCCATTATGTTCTTGCTTTTCTTTTCTTTTGATTTCGTTTTTCTTTTCTTTTTTCTTTTCTTGAAAATACAGTATGTTTCTTTTTTTTTCTTGAAAATAAAAGATTGAGGGTGTGGCTTGTCAACAGTTGCTTGTCAATACCATATGAAATATATGTTTCTTTCTTTCTTTTTCTTTATTATTCTGGCAATATTGAGGGTGTGGCTTTTCCATTATGTTCTTGCTTTTCTTTTCTTTTGATTTCGTTTTTCTTTTCTTTTTTCTTTTCTTGAAAATACAGTATGTTTCTTTTTTTTTCTTGAAAATAAAAGATTGAGGGTGTGGCTTGTCAACAGTTGCTTGTCAATACCATATGAAATATATGTTTCTTTCTTTCTTTTTCTTTATTATTCTGGCAATATTGAGGGTGTGGCTTTTCCATTATGTTCTTGCTTTTCTTTTCTTTTGATTTCGTTTTCTTTTCTTTTTTCTTTTCTTGAAAATACAGTATGTTTCTTTTTTTTTCTTGAAAATAGAAGATTGAGGGTGTGGCTTGTCAACAGTTGCTTGTCAATACCATACGAAATATATATGTTTCTTTCTTTCTTTTTCTTTATTATTCTGGCAATATTGAGTGTGTGGCTTTTCCATTATGTTCTTGCTTTTCTTTTCTTTTGATTTCGTTTCTTTTTTTTCTTGATAACTGTGGATGTTCGATTGTATGCTTTTGTTTCTGTCTGCCCAGACATCATATTCTTGCTGATATTTCTTGCTGATATTCGACTGTGTTCTTTTTTCTTTTCTTTTTTCTTTTCTTGAAAATACACTATGTTTCTTTTTTTTTCTTGAAAATAGAAGATTGAGGGTGTGGCTTGTCAACAGTTGCTTGTCAATACCATACGAAATATATATGTTTCTTTCTTTCTTTTTCTTTATTATTCTGGCAATATTGAGGGTGTGGCTTTTCCATTATGTTCTTGCTTTTCTTTTCTTTTGATTTCGTTTTTCTTTTCTTTTTTCTTTTCTTGAAAATACAGTATGTTTCTTTTTTTTTCTTGAAAATAAAAGATTGAGGGTGTGGCTTGTCAACAGTTGCTTGTCAATACCATATGAAATATATGTTTCTTTCTTTCTTTTTCTTTATTATTCTGGCAATATTGAGGGTGTGGCTTTTCCATTATGTTCTTGCTTTTCTTTTCTTTTGATTTCGTTTCTTTTTTTTTCTTGAAAACTGTGGATGTTCGATTGTATGCTTTTGTTTCTGTCTGCCCAGACATCATATTACTGGACTATTAACTGGTTTTTTTGTTTTTTAATTTTGTAAATTTGATTTTGTCTAGTTGAGTTTGTTAATTTTTTCAGTTGGTGTTTTATTTAACAAAACTAACATTGGATATATTTAGATATGTGGGTTTTCTATTTTATTTATTTTTTAAATATCTATGGTTTCGATTGGAATGATAACATGTTGGTTTTTCATCATGTTGAAGATGATGAAAAAGCTGAGAAGATGGAAGAGGATGAAGATGAGGATGAAGCTGAGATGATGGAAGAAGATGAGGATGAATATGGGAGATGGGATGCAATGGGAGATGGGATGCAAGTAGAAGAGGATGAAGCTGAGAAGATGGAAGAGGATGAAGATGAGGATGAAGCTGAGATGATGGAAGAAGATGAGGATGAATATGGGAGATGGGATGCAATGGGAGATGAGATGCAAGTAGATGAGGATGAAGATGAGAAGATGGAAGAGGATGAAGATGAGGATGAAGCTGAGATGATGGAAGAAGATGAGGATGAATATGGGAGATGGGATGCAATGGGAGATGGGATGCAAGTAGATGAGGATGAAGATGAGAAGATGGAAGAGGATGAAGATGAGGATGAAGCTCAGATGATGGAAGAAGATGAGGATGAATATGGGAGATGGGATGCAATGGGAGATGGGATGCAATGGGAGATAGGATGCAAGTAGATGATGACCCAACCAGCCTGTATTGTTTGGCAACACTCCTACAAAGGTGTCATTACCTAGGTATGGTACTTCTGCCCTTTCTTTTCTTTTCTTTTCTTTTCTTTTTTTCTTGAAAATGTTTGATTATATGCTGATATTTCTTGCTTGAAAAGATTGAGTATGTGGGTTTCTTGCTGATATTCGACTGTGTTCTTTCCTTTCCTTTTTTTTTTCTTGAAAATAGAGATTGAGGGTGTGGCTTGTCTTTTGTCAATACCATATGAAATATATGTTTCTTTCTTTCTTTTTCTTTATTATTCTGGCAATATTGAGGGTGTGACTTTTCCATTATGTTCTTGCTTTTCTTTTCTTTCGATTTCGTTTCTTTTTTTTCTTGATAATACAGTGGATGTTCGATTGTGTGCTTTTGTTTCTGTCTGCCCAGACATCTTATTACTGGACTATTAACTGGTTTTTTTGTTTTTTGATTTTGTCTAGTTGAGTTTGTTAGTTTGTTCAGTTGGTGTTTTATTTAACAAAACTAACATTGGATATATTTAGATATGTGGGTTTTCCATTTTATTTATTTTTTAAATATTAATGGTTCTTTCTTTCTTTCTTTCGTTTTTTTTTCGCAATATTTAGATGTTGGTTTCGATTGGAATGATAACATGTTGGTTTTTCATCATGTTGAAGATGATGAAAAAGCTGAAAAGATGGAAGATGATGAGGATGAAGCTGAGGAGATGGAAGAAGATGAAGATGATGAAAAAGCTGAGAAGATGAAAGAAGATGAGGATGAAAATGAGGATGAAGCTGAGAAGATGGAAGAAGATGAAGATGAGGATGAAGCTGAGAAGATGGAAGAAGATGAGGATAAAGATGATGAAAAAGCTGAGAAGATGGAAGAAGATGAGGATGAAGTTCATGTAGAACTTGAGAAAGGTCTTAACCAAGAGGACCGATCAACCCAGAAGCAGTCTCGGGTTGTTTGGACCGAAGAGCTACATCGGTCGGTGTTTTGTGGCCGCTGTTAATGACTTGGGTGTTGACAGTAAGTTATTCACTCTTTCTCTACAATGCAAAGTAGTTGTTATCTTAATTGTTATTAATTGCTACAATTGGTCAATCAATTGATGTTTCTGCTTTATTTTAGCAATACTTTTATTATATTTTTGTGTAGAAATAGCAATCAAATCCTAATAATATTACAATGTGAAAACTAGTTCCATCACCTCTCTTTGCAAACTTTATTTCCACAAGTGTCTTCACATCCACTGCCCAGAATCCAACCATAATTCTTCGAACATCTGTCTCAGCCCCACTTGGATATATAATTTCTGTCATAATATTGGAATCTGCACCAAAATAAAAAATGGCTTCTCCGTTGTTAATACCAGTGTGCATTTCCAAATAACAAACAAATCCACTGCCCATGTATTCCTCTATTTCAGTAATCCTTTCCTTGGAGTAAGCTAATATACTTATTTGGCATCTCTCGAAAACTGAACAAATCAAAATTCAAATTTTCCTTAATTCGATCATGATTAATTTGGTCTCATGAGAGCTGGAAGCTGCCCAATTGGTCCCAACTGTGTCTTCCATTCGCTGCCAAAAATGGAACAATGATGCCTTTTTCCATTCCTATGAAAACTCTGGGTTTTTTTTTTGTATTGCAAAAGTATATGTTTGCTGTATTTTTCCAATTGCTGTATTTTTTTGTTCAACATTATTTTGAATGCTTTCTCAAATACTCTTCCTAATATGTAGTGCACTGGAGTAGATGTCATGGCATTATTGTTAATGAAGTCTGACACATTTGTATGTTCTTTTGATTGCAGAGGTTGTACCTAGAAAAATTCTTCAATTGATGAAGGCTGAGAAGCATCTTACTAGGGCGCATGTGGCCAGCCATCTGCAGGTATTTTTTTCTTTTCCTTTCTGCTTTAATTTCATAAAACCATAGTTTTTCATTTATAGAACTTTATTTGTTTTTTTAATTGCTGCAGAAAAAGACTTCGACTGAAAAGAATCAGGTCTAAGGCAACCCAGCAAGTCAGTCCTTTTAAATATCCTCTTCATCTGGTGAGATGATTAGTCCTAGGCAAACAAGTAATATTGTGCCATTTCAGGGGTTGGCTGACCAAAGCCAGGATGGCAGTTATGCTTCACATCTTACCAATTTAAGCTCAATAGGCTCAATCTTAAATGAAGACTTGGACTTGGACTTTGATTCTGACTTTGATCTTTATGATCCTACAAAAATGATTGACTCGGATTATTACACAAATGATTGACTCGGATTATTTGTTGTCTATGTAGTTGATAACACCAATTATTTGTTGTCTATGTAGTTGTAAATGGGATTCAAATTTAATTCTTTGGCTTCCCAGATTTGTTCTCTACTGAGATTGACCTCCATTCATTTGTATTTTCTTTGAGTTTGTATAACCAACAAGTCACGTAACCATGCATTCTTTCTATTTTTATACTTTTATTTTCACTATTGTTCTTGTTTGGTTAATAATTAGTCTGATCAACATCGACATTTTTTGTGAATGATTGAACAAGATTATTTGTAAAGACTGATGAGTCTAATGTGGATGGAAAATTTAGCTTTCTAAAATTTTTGTGAATGATACCGAAGTGTCAATTACTAGTATAAATGTCCATAGATTATTCAATATGTTAATGTTTTTGAGTTATATAAGAGGAGTAGATAACTCTTTGGATCATATAGCCTCAAATTATGATTGAGCAGGGTTACATAAAAGGGACAAGAGTAAAGGAGGTAAAATTGTTCTATTTACATGTTTCAGCAAGTGCTTACAGTGGTACTTACATGTTATTGACCTATGAAGGAGCATCAACATAAATCAAACTCACGACGATTTAGTAAAAATTATCAACAAGAGTTGTTATATTTTTTGAAAAGGAGTAATTATTCTACCTAATTGATAAAAACATATATAACGTAAGAAGATGACAAATATATATGATACATGGACATGTATAGAGATGACACTAGTCCACTACCATATTCTGAAACAGAAATGTCTTAATATATATATATATATATATATATATATATATATATATATATATATATATATATATATATGAAAGGTGGAGAAAATTCTAGATATTTGTGCTCGCTTATAGATCTAGATTACTGAATAACTGTTGTTTTAAATCCATGATCTGTTTGGTGGAAAGAGAGAAAATTTATTTATTTTATCATAAGCATTTCTTCAAAATTATAAGGTTGTCTATTTATTTTTTTAGTCCTTTTTTCTAAATTTTAAAGGGAAAATATTTAGTTACAAAAAAAAAGGGAAAATATTTTTTATTTTAAAGGACATGATTTTATATTATTCTAAATAAAATTATATCGTTTTAATATATATTTAATGATTTTTAATATTTTCTTTCCTCTGTATAATTAGAAGCAGAGAGACCTAAAATAAAAGTCATCTAATTTAAAATGACAATTAATTGTTTACAAAAAAAAATGACAATTAATTTTTCCAATTTAAAATGTGTAAATTTTATAAAAGGGTATGAGACACCGTGTAGGTGTGCATTTAAAACTCAGCAATACTTGTATTTTAGGAAAAAAAGGAAAAGAAGAAAGTTCACTTTAATTATGCATGTGTATGAGGTTAGCTGTGTATACTATGTAGGCTATTTGACCATTTTTGGGCTTTATCATGTGTATTTTCACAGATGATCTTCAAGGTAAAGTGGCTGGGATTGAAAGTGTAAATTATCTCGAATCCAGTACTTGATTCTTGAAAGGTAAAAATGATTGAAATTATTAGGTGTGGTGGGACTTATGCTATCCGCTAGGGGTGATAATAAGGCCAAGGGCCTATCAGGGGCCTTAGGCCCGACCCGTTTCGGCTCGGCTCGTCTTTTTTTATTATTAAGCCCAGACTTATACTCATGCAAAAGCTTTTTTATTTAAAAGGCCTCAGGCTTTCATAGCCAAGCCCGGCCTTGAAGCCTTGGAGGCTGGCCCGTATACATTAAATTTATTTATTTTTTATATTTTTATATTAATCATTTCAACATCCTTTTCTCAGTTTTCTGTCTCTGCTCTATCTCTTCTCCCCGATCTAAGTCATCGTCCCACCAACAGGTAAATGAAGTCATGTTCATCATCTATTTTTATAAGCCATGCGGATTCCACGGCTTATAATGATGCTTATGGCGGCTACCGTGGAAGAAAAATTAATGTAAAATGTGGAAGAAAATTTATTGGTGGGGTTCAAATCTAGTGTAAAAAATCTGGAATATTAAGAAATGTGGAAGAAAATTTAATGTAAAAAATCTAGAATGTGGAAGAAAATTAAGGAAAAACAACGTAAAATAAAGTAAAGGTGATGTTGTTATTTTGATTTTTTAATATTAATGTTTTTTTATTATAAAAGAAACAACTATTATTTTCTTACAAAAAAATACATATCAGTGCATGATTAATGGGCTGAATACGGCTACAAATTGGAATGTAAGGTTTTTATTTTTAATAAATAAACAGGCCACAGGCTTGATACAGGCTTTTATTTTTTGTAAACGAACCAGGCCACAAGCTAATATTATATTCGTAACAGGTAACAGGCTAAGGCCAGTCTGACACGTTTAAATACAGGCTTGGCCCGTTAAGATCAAAGCTCGGCTCGGCTCGGCCCGTTAACACCCCTACTATCTGCCACATGATCTTTCTCATTTTTGGTGTTTATTTTTCAAACGTCCTTTTATTTTTCCATTTGGATGGTTTATATTTCTATCTAAGTTTTGAATTTCGATGATGCAGATTCTGCAAAGGACAGAGATATTTTTTGAATTCACTGTCCCCATCCTTTACTTTCACCTCAACTTCATCAAGCACTTTCATAACTCATAGCTATATGTTGAATTGCGAATTGGGTCAACCACATTCCGCTATGGTGGGATGATAGAAAATAATGACAAAGGAAAGAAGCTAGACGAAAATTGCTATTGAAATCAACAGCTAAATAAAATAAAGGCAATAATGGTGAATCTCATACCATTGAAAAGAAGCCTAAAGCTATTTTGTTGGTTATTAGTCTAAAGTAGCAAATGCATAATTAATGTAATGAATTTATGTTAAAGTGAGGAATAACAAAGTGGCAATAGTTTTCCTAGTTTCTCATGTTGCAGAAGAAATTATTCCTCTTCTGCATACCCATTAAATATACGGGACTCATTATATTAAAGAAAAAAGATGGATGAGACATTTTTATGAGTCTGTAATAGGGAATAGTTTCTCCGGAGAAATCAATTTCCATTCAATTATATGACAACATGGTTTATTTTATCTCATTGATTGCTTGTCTTGGAGGATTACGTAAAGATTTTTTGTTCTTTCCATTATAGTTGATTATATAGTGTAGAAGTTGGGAGCGGTAGATGGATCAGGGATGGATGTTTCAGATAAGGTTTTGGTGATGCTTGCTACTGTCACAATTTTAATTAATGACAAATGATTGACTTATATGAAATTTTGGCTCGTGGACAGGCCCTATCTCGTGGGATTATATAAGTTTTTGGCTCATGCAGGCTTTTTTATTTGTAGGATTTTTTGCCTTAACTCGTGCGAGCTAGGGCCTAACAGGAAGAGATAGCCTGTTTTGATGACTCTACTTTATATGTAAATTTAGGGGTGACAATATGGGTTGAGCACGACGGCAGTGGCGGAGCCAGCATGACATGTTAGCAAGTGCCAAAAAATTCAGCTAGTGCCCAAATAGCTACGGTTCTTTGGCTACGACCAAAACGTGGCTAATTTTCAAAAAATTTGAACAGAATTTGCTACTTTTCAAATGTAGCTAAATGAACGTGGCTAAATAAGCCAGTGCCAAGGCAACTGTAGGCCACAACGTGGCTCCGCCACTGCCCGGCGGGTCAACCCGCCAAAACGGGACGAGTTGGGTTGAGATTTTCAACCCACCAACCCACTTCAACCCGCCCCGCCTAGAAGTGGGTCAAAACGGGTTGACCCGTCGGGTTATATATATATATATTTTACAATTAAGTAGTATTTCATTTGTCATTAAATTTTTGTGATATCCAATTTTTTTTTTACATTAGTACTTCTTAGAAAAAATAAAGAATAAGTTCCTAAAGAATGTTTTGACAAATATTAGTATACATTTAAGATTGAGATTGAGAAAAATTAAAAGAAGTGTGAAATAAAATAAAATAATATTAGAAAAATTAATAAAATATAATTTATTTTTAAATTTTAATTATTTATTTTTTTAATTGACGGGTTGGTGGGTTGACCCGCCAACCCACCATAAAACGGGGTGAGTTCATTTTTCCCACCCATATTTAATGGCGGGTTAACCCGCCCTGTCCCGTTTTTGGCGGGTTGGTGGCGGGGCGGGGCGGGCCAACCAACGTTAAAAGCATGTTTATAGTACTCACATTTAATCAACAACGAAAAACCATTGTTAAAAGTAGGGGGTGTAAATAGGCTGGATAGAGATAGGCTTTAGCTTGTGCACGCCCAAATTATAAATTTAGCATGAGGTATATTTAAAAAACAAAAGTCTTGACATAGACTTGTTAGCCTGTTTAAGCCTACAAGACGTTCAATAATTAAAGAAAATAATTAAATAATATAATTTTATTATTCAAAACCATTAAAAGAATAATTTATTTATTTAATTTAAAATAAATAATATAAAATAGGTCGGCCTATAAGTTTATAGGCCCTCTATGTAAAAGAAAGTCTATGAGATACTTTCTAAATAATTTTTTTAAGATCCGAAACTGTTCTATAATTTAATTCTTTCATTGAGTAGTTAATAATAATAATTTATTCCCCCTCCTCTCCTTCTACGGTAGTATAGTATAGGATATAGAATCAGATATATTAATTAGCATTTTAATTAACATTTATTTATTTAGAATTAAGAAATCCCTCCCTCCTCGATGTATGTAAGTGACAAAACAAAGATGGATTGGATATTTGGATTGGATTGGATATTTGGATTGGATTGGGCCAAAAACAAAACAAAACAAAGATGATGCTGCTGAAAATAACACCCGACCCAAGTCCATTCATTGCATTGCTTTTACTCAGTGTAGTGTAGTGTCTGATTGTCAAGTCAAGTGTGGCCCTATCCAATGCAAATCAATGTAATGTGCTTTGGACACTTGACCACGCGCGCGCTTTTTAGCAGGTAATCTATAATAATTTGATTTCATCGCAAATATTATAATTTAAAGTTTTATTATAATTAATTAAAGATGGATTGGATTGGGCCAAAACAAAACTGATCAAAATAACCAACCATTGCTCTTAGTCTCTCACACCTCTCAATGCATAATCCGAAACATACAGATGCAGTCTCATCTCAGATCACAAATTTACAATTTACAATTTTCAAAGATTTTTCATCTAAAATTGGGCGGGATTTAATTTAATAACACTCACTCATTCCTCTCTTTCTTCTCTCTCTCTCTCTCTCTCTCTCTCTCTTCCCCACCAAAGAAAAACCCTAAGCCTAGCCCCCTTCTCTTCTCTTCTCTTCTCTTCAATCAAGCTCAGCTCAACTCACAATAACAATACTGTTGAAGATCTTGTTCAACAAGATAAGCTACCAACTACAAGCAGCTCCTCAACTCACAGGAAAGGAAATTTCTTTCGCCTCTGCTTTTATTTCATTTCATTTCATTTCGTTGGTTCTACCATTTATTTTAAGTGTGTTATTGCGTTTTTTTCTTTTTTCTTTTTGTTTCAGCGACCATAAAACATGTAATTTTATTTGTATTTGTAGCTCAGCTTAAAAAAGACACTGAACAGAGGCATTTCTCCTCTTGATGGCACCCGACTCTGAGCCTCTTGAGTTGAGATTCTTCTCAAAAATCTTCCTTTACTTGCTGCTGAGGATAAGGTAACTTCCGATACCATACCATACCATACCTTTATTTTTTCTTAAATCCTCATTATTAATACTGTACGTCATGTATTTGTTTGTGCTCTATAGTCTATGGTTTATTCATTATATCTGTATTGTTACTTTTGTTTGTAGTGATAAGTTTTTTATAACTGAATGAATCTTAGAAGCTCAGTTTCAGTTCACTCAGTATTATTACTTTGCCTCTGCTTTTAAAAAGTATATAAGAGGAGCTTAATAGTTGTTTAAGTTTAGTGTGTGATTAATTCTTCTTCAAGTTTTCTTTCTTTCTTTCAATCAAATCACAAAAATGGTGGTTACCTTTGGCCGATGCTCAGCTTAACTCACAATAACAATACTGTTGAAGATCTTGTTCAACAAGATAAGCTACCAACTACAAGCAGCAGCTCAACTCACAGGAAAGGAACTTTCTTTCGCCTCTGCTTTCATTTCATTTCATTGGTTCTTCCATTTATTTTAAGTGTGTTATTGCGTTTTTTTTCTTTCTTTTTTTTTGTTTCAGCGACCATAAAACATGTATTTCTTTTTGTATTTGTAGCTCAGCTCAAAAAAGACACTGAACAGAGGCATTTCTGAGCTAGTCCTCTTGATGGCCCCCGACACTGAGCCTCTTGAGTTGAGATTCTTCTCAATAATCTTCCTTTACTTGCTGCTGAATGCTGAGGATAAGGTAACTTCCCCTCCATACCATGCCATACCTTTATTTTTTCTTAAATCCTCATTATTAATACTGTACGTGTCATGTATGTATATTTGTTTGTGCTCTATGATGGTTCATTCATTGTATCTGTCTGTATTATTACTTTTGTTTGTAGTGTTAAGTTTCTTATATATAACTGAATGAATCTTAGAAGCTCTGTTTCGGTTCACTCAGTATTATTACTTTTTGCCTCTGCTTTTAAAAACATGCATGTATATAAGAGGAGGTTAATTAATAGTTGTTTAAGTTTAGTGTGTGATTAATTTAAAGAGAAGAAAATAAATACATAAATGAATTTGAAAAATTTCTTAATAAGATTGAAGTTTAATTGCGTTGTTTGTGTTACTTTATTTGGGGAATAGGAGAGATGCTAGACTACTGTTCTGTTGATCAGAGATCAGAGTCAGAGTCAGATCCTCAGAGCACCTAATTTGTGATTTGACAAGAGAGCTTTATTTGGTTCCTTGCATCTCTCCTGAGCTTTTCCACTTCCTACCTTTCTATACGTGTCTCTCTCTTTCACCTTTCTCAAAAACTTGGCTTCTTATGGAATTTTGAATCTTTTTTCTTTCCAAAAATGATAGTGTGATATTATCAAATTATTAATAAAGATTGAAGATGAAGAATATTATTATTATTTTTTTTAAATTATAAACATATTAAATAGTATATCATTTTTTTTTAATTTTAAACAATTGTAGTTAAAATCCCTGCTGCTATGACTCCATTGATTATTATATTAAAACTATCTAGCTGTGCTGTGTAGCCCTGTATCATTCATTCACCTATTCTGTAGTTTATAATCTCTGGTGTCATGCATAGTCTTTCGCTTTTTCCCTACAGAAAGAGTCCCTTGCTCCTGATATCGATGTATTCTCTTGTTTATAAGGATGGTAGTATGAGATTAAAGTTTATTTGGGGAATAGGAGAGAGATACTACTGTTCTGTTGATCAGAGATCAGAGCCATTAATTACTTTTGTCAGTCCTTATTTCACCTAATGTGAAAGTTGTGATTTGACAAGAGAGCTTGCTTTTATTTTTTTGCGTCCACTCTTCTCTCTTGAGCTTTTCCGCTTCCTACCTTTCTATCTCTACGTGTCTCTCTCTTTCACCTTTCTCAAAAACTTATTGCTGCGATCTGTCCATTCTCTCTCACTTTACATTATCTTTGGACTCTCATTTCACTTCCATAGATCCATTGTCTTCAGTTCACCGAAACCGCCACCACCTACCCCATTATAGTACAGATCAGAACCACTCTCTTCTTTGCATGTGCACCCAACAAACAACTAGTGTTTTTTTACATGATAATGATGAGGCGTTTCAAAATAGTGTTTATGTTATTGTTTTCTCAAAACATTTCCAGAGAAAATAGTAAACACTATTTTCTCTGGAAATGTTTTAAGGAGGTAATAATGGAGCGGAGCAGAACCAAATAGTAGAAGAGGATGAAGATGAGGATGAAGCTGAGAAGATGGAAGAGGATGAAGATGAGGATGAAGCTGAGATGATGGAAGAAGATGAGGATGAATATGGGAGATGGGATGCAATGGGAGATGGGATGCAAGTAGATGAGGATGAAGATGAGAAGATGGAAGAGGATGAAGATGAGGATGAAGCTGAGATGATGGAAGAAGATGAGGATGAATATGGGAGATGGGATGCAATGGGAGATGGGATGCAATGGGAGATGATGACCCAACCAGCCTGTATTGTTTGGCAACACTCCTACAAAGGTGTCATTACCTAGGTATGGTACTTCTGCCCTTTCTTTTCTTTTCTTTTCTTTTCTTTTTTTCTTGAAAATGTTTGATTATATGCTGATATTTCTTGCTTGAAAAGATTGAGTATGTGGGTTTCTTGCTGATATTCGACTGTGTTCTTTCCTTTCCTTTTTTTTCTTGAAAATAGAGATTGAGGGTGTGGCTTGTCTTTTGTCAATACCATATGAAATATATGTTTCTTTCTTTCTTTTTCTTTATTATTCTGGCAATATTGAGGGTGTGACTTTTCCATTATGTTCTTGCTTTTCTTTTCTTTCGATTTCGTTTCTTTTTTTTCTTGATAATACAGTGGATGTTCGATTGTGTGCTTTTGTTTCTGTCTGCCCAGACATCTTATTACTGGACTATTAACTGGTTTTTTTGTTTTTTGATTTTGTCTAGTTGAGTTTGTTAGTTTTTTCAGTTGGTGTTTTATTTAACAAAACTAACATTGGATATATTTAGATATGTGGGTTTTCCATTTTATTTATTTTTTAAATATTAATGGTTCTTTCTTTCTTTCTTTCGTTTTTTTTTCGCAATATTTAGATGTTGGTTTCGATTGGAATGATAACATGTTGGTTTTTCATCATGTTGAAGATGATGAAAAAGCTGAAAAGATAGAAGATGATGAGGATGAAGCTGAGGAGATGGAAGAAGATGAAGATGATGAAAAAGCTGAGAAGATGAAAGAAGATGAGGATGAAAATGAGGATGAAGCTGAGAAGATGGAAGAAGATGAAGATGAGGATGAAGCTGAGAAGATGGAAGAAGATGAGGATAAAGATGATGAAAAAGCTGAGAAGATGGAAGAAGATGAGGATGAAGTTCATGTAGAACTTGAGAAAGGTCTTAACCAAGAGGACCGATCAACCCAGAAGCAGTCTCGGGTTGTTTGGACCGAAGAGCTACATCGGTCGGTGTTTTGTGGCCGCTGTTAATGACTTGGGTGTTGACAGTAAGTTATTCACTCTTTCTCTACAATGCAAAGTAGTTGTTATCTTAATTGTTATTAATTGCTACAATTGGTCAATCAATTGATGTTTCTGCTTTATTTTAGCAATACTTTTATTATATTTTTGTGTAGAAATAGCAATCAAATCCTAATAATATTACAATGTGAAAACTAGTTCCATCACCTCTCTTTGCAAACTTTATTTCCACAAGTGTCTTCACATCCACTGCCCAGAATCCAACCATAATTCTTCGAACATCTGTCTCAGCCCCACTTGGATATATAATTTCTGTCATAATATTGGAATCTGCACCAAAATAAAAAATGGCTTCTCCGTTGTTAATACCAGTGTGCATTTCCAAATAACAAACAAATCCACTGCCCATATATTCCTCTATTTCAGTAATCCTTTCCTTGGAGTAAGCTAATATACTTATTTGGCATCTCTCGAAAACTGAACAAATCAAAATTCAAATTTTCCTTAATTCGATCATGATTAATTTGGTCTCATGAGAGCTGGAAGCTGCCCAATTGGTCCCAACTGTGTCTTCCATTCGCTGCCAAAAATGGAACAATGATGCCTTTTTCCATTCCTGTGAAAACTCTGGGTTTTTTTTTTTGTATTGCAAAAGTATATGTTTGCTGTATTTTTCCAATTGCTGTATTTTTTTGTTCAACATTATTTTGAATGCTTTCTCAAATACTCTTCCTAATCTGTAGTGCACTGGAGTAGATGTCATGGCATTATTGTTAATGAAGTCTGACACATTTGTATGTTCTTTTGATTGCAGAGGTTGTACCTAGAAAAATTCTTCAATTGATGAAGGCTGAGAAGCATCTTACTAGGGCGCATGTGGCCAGCCATCTGCAGGTATTTTTTTCTTTTCCTTTCTGCTTTAATTTCATAAAACCATAGTTTTTCATTTATAGAACTTTATTTGTTTTTTTAATTGCTGCAGAAATAAAGACTTCGACTGAAAAGAATCAGGTCTAAGGCAACCCAGCAAGTCAGTCCTTTTAAATATCCTCTTCATCTGGTGAGATGATTAGTCCTAGGCAAACAAGTAATATTGTGCCATTTCAGGGGTTGGCTGACCAAAGCCAGGATGGCAGTTATGCTTCACATCTTACCAATTTAAGCTCAATAGGCTCAATCTTAAATGAAGACTTGGACTTGGACTTTGATTCTGACTTTGATCTTTATGATCCTACACAAATGATTGACTCGGATTATTACACAAATGATTGACTCGGATTATTTGTTGTCTATGTAGTTGATAACACCAATTATTTGTTGTCTATGTAGTTGTAAATGGGATTCAAATTTAATTCTTTGGCTTCCCAGATTTGTTCTCTACTGAGATTGACCTCCATTCATTTGTATTTTCTTTGAGTTTGTATAACCAACAAGTCACGTAACCATGCATTCTTTCTATTTTTATACTTTTATTTTCACTATTGTTCTTGTTTGGTTAATAATTAGTCTGATCAACATCGACATTTTTTGTGAATGATTGAACAAGATTATTTGTAAAGACTGATGAGTCTATTGTGCTGATTGATCTAGATTAAAGACTGATGAAATGTGGAAAAATTCTAGTTCGCTTATAGATCTAGATTACTGAATAACTGTTGTTTTAAATCCATGATCTGTTTGGTGGAAAGAGAGAAAATTTATTTATTTTATCATAAGCATTTCTTCAAAATTATAAGGTTGTCTATTTATTTTTTTAGTCCTCTTTTTTAAATTTTAAAGGGAAAATATTTAGTTAAAAAAAAAGGGAAAATATTTTTTATTTTAAAGGACATGATTTTATATTATTCTAAATAAAATTATATCGTTTTAATATATATTTAATGATTTTTAATATTTTCTTTCCTCTGTATAATTAGAAGCAGAGAGACCTAAAATAAAAGTCATCTAATTTAAAATGACAATTAATTGTTTACAAAAAAAAATGACAATTAATTTTTCCAATTTAAAATGTGTAAATTTTATAAAAGGGTATGAGACACCGTGTAGGTGTGCATTTAAAACTCCGCAATACTTGTATTTTAGGAAAAAAAGGAAAAGAAGAAAGTTCACTTCAATTATGCATGTGTACGAGGTTAGCTGTGTATACTATGTAGGCTATTTGACCATTTTTGGGCTTTATCATGTGTATTTTCAGAGATGATCTTCAAGGTAAAGTGGCTGAGATTGAAAGTGTAAATTATCTCGAATCCAGTACTTGATTCTTGAAAGGTAAAAATGATTGAAATTATTAGGTGTGGTGGGACTTATGCTATCCGCTAGGGGTGATAATAAGGCCAAGGGCCTATCAGGGGCCTTAGGCCCGGCCCGTTTCGGCTCGGCTCGTCTTTTGTTATTATTAAGCCCAGACTTATACTCATGCAAAAGCTTTTTTATTTAAAAGGCCTCAGGCTTTCATAGCCAAGCCCGGCCTTGAAGCCTTGGAGGCTGGCCCGTATACATTAAATTTATTTATTTTTTATATTTTTATATTAATCATTTCAACATCCTTTTCTCAGTTTTCTGTCTCTGCTCTATCTCTTCTCCCCGATCTAAGTCATGTTCATCATCTATTTTTATAAGCCATGCGGATTCCACGGCTTATAATGATGCTTCTGGCGGCGACCGTGGAAGAAAAATTAATGTAAAATGTGGAAGAAAATTTATTGGTGGGGTTCAAATCTAGTGTAAAAAATCTAGAATATTAAGAAATGTGGAAGAAAATTTAATGTAAAAAATCTAGAATGTGGAAGAAAATTAAGGAAAAGCAACGTAAAATAAAGTAAAGGTGATGTTGTTATTTTGATTTTTTAATATTAATGTTTTTTTATTATAAAAGAAACAACAATTATTTTCTTACAAAAAAATACACATCAGTGCATGATTAATGGGCTGAATACAGCTACAAATTGGAATGTAAGGTTTTTATTTTTAATAAATAAACAGGCCACAGGCTTGAGACAGGCTTTTATTTTTTGTAAACGAACCAGGCCACAGGCTAATATTATATTCGTAACAGGTAACAGGCTAAGGCCAGTCTGACACGTTTAAATACAGGCTTGGCCCGTAAGATCAAAGCTCGGCTCGGCTCGGCCCGTTAACACCCCTACTATCTGCCACATGATCTTTCTCATTTTTGGTGTTTATTTTTCAAACGTCCTTTTATTTTTCCATTTGGATGGTTTATATTTCTATCTAAGTTTTGAATTTCGATGATGCAGATTCTGCAAAGGACAGAGATATTTTCTGAATTCACTGTCCCCATCCTTTACTTTCACCTCAACTTCATCAAGCACTTTCATAACTCATAGCTATATGTTGAATTGCGAATTGGGTCAACCACATTCCGCTATGGTGGGATGATAGAAAATAATGACAAAGGAAAGAAGCTAGACGAAAATTGCTAATGAAATCAACAGCTAAATAAAATAAAGGCAATAATGGTGAATCTCATACCATTGAAAAGAAGCCTAAAGCTATTTTGTTGGTTATTACTCTAAAGTAGCAAATGCATAATTAATGTAACGAATTTATGTTAAAGTGAGGAATAACAAAGTGGCAATAGTTTTTCTAGTTTCTCATGTTGCAGAAGAAATTATTCCTCTTCTGCATACCCATTAAATATACGGGACTCATTATATTAAAGAAAAAAGATGGATGAGACATTTTTATGAGTCTGTAATAGGGGAATAGTTTCTCCGGAGAAATCAATTTCCATTCAATTATATGACAACATGGTTTATTTTATCTCATTGATTGCTTGTCTTGGAGGATTACGTAAAGATTTTTTGTTCTTTCCATTATAGTTGATTATATAGTGTAGAAGTTGGGAGCGGTACATGGATCAGGGATGGAAATTTCAGATAATGTTTTGGTGATGCCTGTTTGCTACTGTCACAAATTTAATTAATGACAAATGATTGACTTATATGAAATTTTGGCTCGTGGACAGGCCCTTTCTCGTGGGATTATATAAGTTTTTGGCTCATGCAGGCTTTTTTATTTGTAGGATTTTTTGCCTTAACTCGTGCGAGCTAGGGCCTAACAGGAAGAGATAGCCTGTTTTGATGACTCTACTTTATATGTAAATTTAGGGGTGACAATATGGGTTGAGCACGACGGCAGTGGCGGAGCCAGCATGACATGTTAGCAAGTGCCAAAAAATTCAGCTAGTGCCCAAATAGCTACGGTTCTTTGGCTACGACCAAAACGTGGCTAATTTTCAAAAAAATTGAACAGAATTTGCTACTTTTCAAATGTAGCTAAATGAACGTGGCTAAATAAGCCAGTGCCAAGGCAACTGTAGGCCACAACGTGGCTCCGCCACTGCCCGGCGGGTCAACCCACCAACCCACTTCAACCCGCCCCGCCTAGAAGTGGGTCAAAACGGGTTGACCCGTCGGGTTATATATATATATATATATTTTTTACAATTAAGTAGTATTTCATTTGTCATTAAATTTTTGTGATATCCAATTTTTTTTTTACATTAGTACTTCTTAGAAAAAATAAAGAATAACAATTTTATTTATGACAAATGTTATCTTTATATGGAGACGAATGAGTTCCTAAAGAATGTTTTGACAAATATTAGTACACATTTAAGATTGAGATTGAGAAAAATTAAACGAAGTGTGAAATAAAATAAAATAATATTAGAAAAATTAATAAAATATAATTTATTTTTAAATTTTAATTATTTATTTTTTTAATTGACGGGTTGGTGGGTTGACCCGCCAACCCACCAAAAAACGGGGTGAGTTCATTTTTCCCAATAGTATAGGATATAGAATCAGATATATTAATTAGCAATTTAATTAACATTTATTTATTTAGAATTAAGAAATCCCTCCCTCCTCGATGTATGTAAGTGACAAAACAAAGATGGATTGGATATTTGGATTGGATTGGGCCCAAAACAAAACAAAACAAAGATGATGCTGCTGAAAATAACACCCGACCCAAGTCCATTCATTGCATTGCTTTTACTCAGTGTAGTGTAGTGTCTGATTGTCAAGTCAAGTGTGGCCCTCTCCAATGCAAATCAATGTAATGTGCTTTGGACACTTGACCACGCGCGCGCTTTTTAGCAGGTAATCTATAATAATTTGATTTCAGCGCAAATATTATAATTTAAAGTTTTATTATAATTAATTAAAGATGGATTGGATTGGGCCAAAACAAAACTGATCAAAATAACCAACCATTGCTCTTAGTCTCTCTCACCTCTCAATGCATAATCCGAAACATGCAGATGCAGTCTCATCTCAGATCACAAATTTACAATTTACAATTTTCAAAGATTTTTCATCTAAAATTGGGCGGGATTTAATTTAATAACACTCACTCATTCCTCTCTTTCTTCTCTCTCTCTCTCTCTCTCTCTCTCTCTCTCTCACCAAAGAAAAACCCTAAGCCTAGCCCCCTTCTCTTCTCTTCTCTTCTCTTCTCTTCAATCAAGCTCAGCTCAACTCACAATAACAATACTGTTGAAGATCTTGTTCAACAAGATAAGCTACCAACTACAAGCAGCTCCTCAACTCACAGGAAAGGAACTTTCTTTCGCCTCTGCTTTTATTTCATTTCATTTCATTTCGTTGGTTCTACCATTTATTTTAAGTGTGTTATTGCGTTTTTTTCTTTTTTCTTTTTGTTTCAGCGACCATAAAACATGTATTTTTATTTGTATTTGTAGCTCAGCTTAAAAAAGACACTGAACAGAGGCATTTCTCCTCTTGATGGCACCCGACTCTGAGCCTCTTGAGTCGAGATTCTTCTCAAAAATCTTCCTTTACTTGCTGCTGAGGATAAGGTAACTTCCGATACCATACCATACCATACCTTTATTTTTTCTTAAATCCTCATTATTAATACTGTACGTCATGTATTTGTTTGTGCTCTATAGTCTATGGTTTATTCATTGTATCTGTATTGTTACTTTTGTTTGTAGTGATAAGTTTTTTATAACTGAATGAATCTTAGAAGCTCAGTTTCAGTTCACTCTGTATTATTTTTCAGCGACCATTTTTTTTTTTTTAATTTTAAACAATTGTAGTTAAAATCCCTGCTGCTATGACTCTATTGATTATTATATTAAAACTATCTGGTTGTGCTGTGTATCCCTGTATCATTCATTCACCTATTCTGTAGTTTATAATCTCTGGTGTCATGCATAGTCTTTCGTTTTTTCCCTACAGAGAGAGTCCCTTGCTCCTGATATCGATGTATTCTCTTGTTTATAAGGATGGTAGTATGAGATTAAAGTTTATTTGGGGAATAGGAGAGAGATACTACTGTTCTGTTGATCAGAGATCAGAGCCAATAATTGCTTTTGTCAGTACTCATTTCACCTAATGTGAAAGTTGTGATTTGACAAGAGAGCTTGCTTTTATTTTTTTGTGTCCACTACTCTTGAGCTTTTCCGCTTCCTACCTTTCTATCTCTACGTGTCTCTCTCTTTCACCTTTCTCAAAAACTTATTGTTGCGATCTGTCCATTCTATCTCACTTTACATTATCTTTAGACTCTCATTTCACTTCATAGATCCATTGTCTTCAGTTCACCGGAAACCGCCACCACCTACCCCGTTATCTCCCAGTTCAAACTTCCTCTTCTTCTTTGCATG
>NW_026897027.1:0-27786 GCF_033153095.1 Gastrolobium bilobum | reverse complement strand
TATCACGTATTGCATGCATGCAATGTAGTTTTTTTGTTGATTGTTTTTTTCTTGTTTGGTCAACAATATTTTATCTGTTAAAATAAAGGTTCCAAAGTTTCCTGCTGAAAGCATTCTTGGGGAGGGGCTGAACCTTTAGCCATCACTGCTCCCCCGCACTCCGGATTAGTCCCATAGCCGGCTCAAAGAGTCGAAGCTCGTGGGGATACCGGAGGGAGCCAACTCGCCTCTAAGAGGTAATTAGGGTTGGGTAACTCCAAAAAAAGTTCCAAAGTTTCAATCAATAATGTCAGCATATCTAGCCACGGACATGGCTATTATTTTAAAAAGGTCCACGGGCTATGCTACTATGTATATAACCCGGCAAAAAAATTTAAATATTGTTTTTTAATAAATAATTATGCAAATATAGTCATTTTGAAACTATTTACGGAGGTATAGCAGTTAAACACGCTACATAGGGGCGTGACCGGTTGGAGAGAGACACTCTCCATTTGGGCGTGACCGAGCAGAGAGACACTCCCCATTCAGGCGTGTTTCACCAGGTGCTGCCACGTGTCACAAAAGTCAACAGTTTGACCGTAAAACTTTGGAAATCCATAACTTTTGATTCAGGTGTCCGAATTAGGTCATTTTTTTTTTATTCCACATAAATTTTTGAGATCTACGTAATGACACTTCATTTGGCATATTTTTCCTGTCACAAAAAAAAATTTGAATTTACAACAATGATACCATAAGAACGTTTAAACCCAAATTAATAAAAAGAAAACCATTGTTATGATTAGAAACATTACTAATAAAGATCCTTATGATTATGGTAAGTTATGATAAGGTTAGGTTAGTTGCAGATATGTTGTCATTCTTGTTAATCGTATGCGATGAATATGACTTATTTTATCAAAATTAATTATGTATGTTATTGAGGTATATAGTAAAAATTTGAATGAAAATTTTTATTAAATTTATCATGCACTTATTATAATTTTTCGGGATACTTTTTCGGTATGCATTTATACCGAGTAGCAGAATTGGTATCTGCACTTTTCTTCCGAAAAGCGACTTTCAGCATTCTTACCCACTTACTATATTTATTTAAGCCTCATAATAATTATTAGGGTCAATTATGGAATTATTTCCTAATTCTCATATATAATTAATCAATTAAATTTCTTATTTAACGGTGCGGGTTCTTACATTCTCCCCACCTTTTTAGGATTTTGTCCTCAAAATCAGAAACATACATGTCTCGAAACTTGGGGTACTACCGGAGAAGCTCGTCTTTGTAACACCCCGTGTATACCCGGAATATTAACATTACATCGTATTAAGCTGCGCTTAATTAAAAAAACAGAATATCTTTTTCTTTTTCCAATTATGACGTCATTATACTTGGCAAAGTTGATTACTTAATCAATTTCATAAAATATCGCATGTATGTAAATTGCAAATAGGCATCTAACTGAAATACCTCAATATATAAATAACGTGCGTATCTAAATCACGGATCTACAACTCGTAGTCCGGACAATAATCCTGATACATTATTACAACTCCAAATAAAACAAGACATAAACAAGTCTACATGTCATGGACAATCCCCATGCTCACCAAAACAACAACGTCTCAACAAGATAATCCAAAATCATAAATGAAGCTAAAAGCATAAAAGCAGCATGCATAATCAGCATCCAACAAGTCAACATATAGTAACAACAATATCTAACTCAACTCCGGCCTCCTGTCGCCTGAGGTCTCCACCCCAACATTACCTGAACCTGAAATAAGCATTCCCTAAACGTGGGGTAAGATCTCTACACAGAAATCTCAGTAAGACAAGGGGTCCTCAAGGATTTTCCACCCCAAGCTCACTTACATGTGCAATATAAGTTCTCAAAGCAGTAATTCAATATAAGTTCTCAAAACTATGCAGTGCAACAGATATTCATGACATGGGTGTCTAAACTATTCTACTGGCCAGAGAAATGCAGGAATACGTCTATACCTACATGTAGTACAAGGAACACCGTTTGCACCTCACCCACAGCCTCACCATATTGTATGTACTACATACTCAGGCTTACCGTATAGGTTGCACACCACGCGCATATCAACAAGGCACTAGCATATAACAGCTCAACAGCATTTCCAAAACATCAAAAACATGTAACACAACATGCATATACCATACCCCCATGGGACATGGTGGAACCACAACATGGCTAAACCGAGGACACAAAAGCTTACCTTGTAAACTAGCTATCCAAACCAAGAGTCGACACAAGCTCAAGGCCCACAAACAGCACAATCACAATCTGCCCATACCATAATTAATCATCAATCATCATAGCACAGATTACACTAAGTGATTAAGTCTTTCTTACTCATTTTAACTCATTACATGTTGTTTCTGCAGGAGGTATTCGAATACTCTACGAGTAGTATTCGAATACTCCAGCTCTCCAGAAAGTATTCGATTACTTTCATTTAAGTATTCGAATACTACCAAGTATCCGAATACTTTCCCCCCAGTATCCGAATACCACAGTATCCAAATACCAAACCCCACTGTATTCGAATACTTTCCAGTATTCGAATACTTCTTCAAAGGTATCCGAATACTTTTCTTCCCAGAAAAGTATTCCCATACTCCCGCAAGGAGTATTCGAATACCAGATTAAAACTACCGATGCAAATCTTTACCGTATACTCTAAGATTATACTATGTTAAACTAGACATCTCAAGATTTCCAACGACATATCTTATGCCTCAATCGGAGTTGTATAACTCCGGTTATGATTTTTGCAAAGTTCCTACAACAAGCTAAATTTCCAACAATAGGGTCTCAACTTGAAACGTAAACTGAGAGCAATACACTTATCCAATGGATCTGAAACTTTACAGGGTTGTAGCCCTATGTGTTAGCTTCACATAGGTCCAAACCTCACTCAATTTAGAGCTCTGAAGCTCACGATATTGCAATTTTACTAAACTAGGTCGCTGCTGTCTCGCAAAGTATTTGATTACTGCATTTTCCCAGGAAAGTATTCGAATACTGCCCGAAAAGTATTCGAATACTTCTTCGACAGAATGCAGAAAACTGAGTTTTAAAGGTAAAATCGACCTCCAATGATCCAAACTCGATTTGGAGTCCAAGAACTCCTTAAACAGATGTTTATTAACATGCTATGAACCCATAAACACATTCCTTTTATCAAATGGTTCAAGTTATGATTTTTAATTGCTTAAACAAGCTTAAAACATCAAAATGACAAGAGTTATGATCAAGTATACCTCTAATGCACCACAAATCCGAAAATGAGGCACACAAGGGGTCCTCTACACAGAACAAAAGTTCTGTCCCACCAAGACTACGAAAATCAACAACAAGCTTTGACCTTTCACCATCAAAATGGCTTCTTGAAGCCTCAAAGAACAAGAACAAGGCTCCCTCCATAAGACTCAACAACTCAGCCCTCAACCACCCAAAGGCAGCAGCAAACACTCAAAAGGCTACACCACACTCCCTCACAATGCCCAACAAGACAGTGTTTACAACTCCAAAGAGGAAGAATCAAAGGAAATGTGAGACCTTGGGGAGATTCTAAAGAGAAAACTCAAGTTTGAAAGGAGGAGAGGATGGCTGATTGAGAGCTTCAGCAAGTGACTCATGTAGGATAAAATGTGGCCTAGGGTTTTGGGCCAAAGTGAGTATTTATAGCTCACTTAAAATTAAACACACAGTATTAACGAAAATAGTTACGCTTAGCATTTTAATCTCAAACTTTAGATTCTGAACCTACTCATTTTTCTAAGATTTATCGTATTTTTTTTTTTTCGGAGCACCTTTCCGGTACGCGCTTTTCCATAGCCAGTATCAGTTCTGGCACCAGTTCTCATTATTTTGACTTGAAACTTGTTTTACAAGTCCTACATATTATTCTAGGAATATTCATGCACTTATTATAATTTTCCGGGATTATATTGCACATGTAAGTGAGCTTGGGGTGGAAGATCCTTGAGGATCCTTTGTCTTACTGAGATTTCTTGTTTAGAGATCTCACCCCACGTTTTGGGAATACTTATTTCAGGTTCAGGTAGTATGGGGACTGATGCCTCTGGCGGCAGGAGGCCAGAGCTTAGTTGATGATTATTGCTGTTATATTTATGCTAGCATGACTGGATTGGATATGCTGTTTATGTTTTCTGTCATTTATGATTATTGAGTTAAGACTTATGTTGTCCATGCCACTATATTGTTAGTACTTTTAGCTTGAGTTGTATAAACTGTTAGTTGGTCCGGT
This sequence comes from Gastrolobium bilobum, assembly GCF_033153095.1. Lineage (NCBI taxonomy): Eukaryota > Viridiplantae > Streptophyta > Magnoliopsida > Fabales > Fabaceae > Gastrolobium > Gastrolobium bilobum. The sequence continues at coordinate 23,481 of NW_026897027.1, read as the reverse complement.
CTACGTGTTTTAGTTCCGTGACTAGAGACATATATCTGTTATTTTAATTAATGAGGTATTTCAGTTAGCTGTCTTTTGCAATTTACATACAGGCGTGGTTTTATTTAATTGATTAATTAAGCAAGTTGGTAATGATAATGACGTCATAATTGAAAAGAAAAAGATATTCCGCATTTTTAATTAAGCGCAGCTTAATACGATGATATGATAACATTACCGGATATATACGAGGTGTTACAGAAACCACCTAAAACTACTTCTACCCACTTTGCTAGGCTTACGGAAACGGTCAAGACTTATTCAAACAAATTCAAATACTAGCCATGTAACTAATTAGTAATAATAACAAAACAATAAAATAAAATAAAAACTAAAAATTGAAACAATTGAGATAGGATCAACTTACTCCGGTGTAAGAAAATAAATATTACACCAAATCTTAACCGTTGATTTTCGTGCATCTAACAGTTGAGATTTATTGGAAATTAAAAATTAATTAATGCGTGAAACCTAATAAATCTTAACTATTAGATGCAGAAAATGAATGATTATAATTTGGTGTAAGACTTAATATTTTTACACCGGTGTAAGATGATCATTCCCCTATATATATATATATATATATATATGTTATTAGTTTTTATCATTATATTTTTTTCTCCAAACCCCAAAATGACGAGGGGAGTTAGAGAAGAAGACATTATTTCGAAAAAAATTATAATGATAAAAATTAATATATATATATACCCAAAATTAAATTAAAATTATAAAAATATTTTTCTATAGAACTCAGACTGACCTTGTTTTTATAAAGTTACTTTCTGGGATTCGAAAAAAACATCGATTTCAGGTTAGGAGAAAAAATATTATAATAATAAAAAATATATATATACACAAAAATATATTTGAATTACAAAAATACCTGGACTTATATTTTTTCTTTCTCTTTTTTCTCCTAGTAGGGTTTCACATGGATCCCACACATTTATGTGTATAGAAAATATAATTTATCACCTAAGCGTATAGCCACATCACTGCTTCCGTTAGTTTTTTTGTTGTTTTTTTCTTGAGATTCTTTTAATAATTACAACATATCGAGCCACGGACGTCATGGCTATTACTTCAAAAAAGTCAACGGGCTATGCTACTATATATATAACCCAACTGAACACCAGATATTCAAGCGAAAAGCAGTTGGAGAATTCAATCAGCTGAGTACGTTTCAATTATGGATTCACCACTCAAATTCACATTGTTCTTAGTTCTGTTAGTTGTTCTGCTTATAGGGGTTGCAGCTCAAGAAGAAATTTCTCAAATTCCGCCATATTCTTGGGAAGGCAAGGGAAGCAGGATCGGTAATCATGCAGAGATCGGTGGACTCTTTGCCTTTCTGCTTACAATTTTCATTGTGAGAGACAGGCTTTAAGAACCCTTTCAGTTTGTTTTATAGCAGCTGTCCATGTTTCTTCGCGCTTGTTTTAGTCTTGAAATGTGATATACATTTTGGACTTGTGTGGTATATTTGTTGTATTAATAAGCTGTGATTTATCTATAGAGGATATATGCAGCATTTTCATTGTTCACCATGGACTTCTCTTGTATGTTGGTTTGTATTTTGTATTAAAAATGTGTGATTTATGTATAATATATATGCAGCATTTTCATTGTTCATAGTACTAAGGAAAACAGTAAATAAGCATCTACCCATGATAATGAATTTTCGTATACTTAAAAAGGGGAAGTTATATGTTATTATTAATTACGAAAGGAATGGAATTATCTAACTATGCTTATTTGCAATGTGAAATTTCACCTTAGTGCAAGCCTCTCGGATTAAATTCTTTTTCCTCCAGTTTGTATTCCTTGTGCACTCTGCAAAAGGAACATGCTAAAAGCTCTACTTTTCTCTCGTGGCATGCACAATGGGAATTGATCTTATAATGGCTGTTGGGTTAAATTTTAATGAGATAAAAATAGAAAATAGAAAATAGAAATGTGAAGAGTTTTCTGGTGAAGAGTCATGTCCTTAGGTTTGTGTTAGTGGACATTAATGAGTTTGAAGTTATGTCAGTTAGAATATTAATGAGTCAGTTATGTCAGTTATAAAGTAATGAGGGTGTTACGTGTGGAGTTATGTTTGTCAGTTTTATAGCTTATAAATAGCTTTTGATAGTTTGTATGAAATGTAGATCAAGAGATCAAGAGAAAAAGAGAAAGAGCAAGAAAGCAAGAATAGAAAAGAAATTTTTTTTTGTAGATACACAAGTCTGGTTGTCTCTTGCATTTGTGTGGATATTCAATTCTAACAAATTGGTATCAAAGCTTGGGCTATGGAAGAAAAGAACGAGATGGAAGTGCCACTCTTTTATGGAGATAAAGATGAAGCATTGGTCTTCTTACTTTGTCTAAAAGAATATTTTCGGAGAGAAAAAACATTTGAAGAGAACAAATGACAGGTAGCCATGAAAGACTCAGAGGAAGCGCAATCAAATGGTTCCGTACATGGAACTGCCGCGACTTTAATAATATGTGGAAGGATTTTCTAATGGCCTTCATAACAAAATACTTGCCTGGACATTTTGATCTGATTAATGAAGAAGATGAAATCTTCAATGATGATGATGAAGATGATGAGAATGATGCGGATGAAGAAGAGACCGAGATGGCGGAATCCGAGGTTGCCAACGGCAACGCATCCGCGGAGGAGATTGACGTGTCAGAACGCATAAGAGACGACTCGGAGAAGAAGACGATGGAGATGACTGCGGTCGAAGGAGCTGAGATAGAAGAGGAGGAGAACGAAGGAGCTGAGATAGAAGATGAGGAGAACGAAGGAGCCGAGATCGAAGCAGAGAAGGACGGGAATGACGAGTCCATTGTCGAGGTAGAAGACATCGTGGAACCTGAGTGTTTGGAGACAGAGTCAAAAATCGGAAAGGAGATTGAAAAGCTGAGGTGCTTGATGGAGACCGGCATGGAGGAGACCGCGAATCCGAGTTCCGTGTTGATAACCGGGATGGGGGAGATCCCGGCTAAATCACCGAGTTCATATTTTGGAGAAGAGCTCGACCCCGGCGTGATGAGGTTGATGTCGGAGACCGGCATAGGCGCGGTTCGGGTTGGAAGTTAGAAGTCGGAGACTGTATTGAATTCATGGTGGAAGTGGAAGATGTCGACTCCACCGAAAAGAGACCATTTCCCTGGAGGACGGTTGTCTGAGATTCTATCGATGAGGCGCGTGGAAGCTGGACTTGTTGAAGAAGAACCCGGCGATGAAGAAACTGAGAGCGAAAAAATGGAAAGTGTGATTGTGGATAGGGAACCCGGCGATGAGGAGCCTAGAGTTACTTTTATGGTGGAATCATTTTGGCTCAAGCGTAAACCAGAAGAAGATCGTGGGGCGGAATCAGAAAATGATGCGTTGAGTTATTTGCTTGGTGATGGGAATCAACGGTCCTCAATGAGTGATGGGGTTAGTGTGGTTGAAGAGGCCCAACGTGCTATTAATGTAGGTTGAATCTGAAAGTATTAAAATTGGCATAGGTGTTGTAAAACTAATGGGACGTTATAGTGATATCAGTATGATGACTTGTGTGATGATCATACGTGTAAGAATGGATGTGGAAGTATATCAGAGGATGAGGTCGACGGAGAAAAATTCAAGACTGTCTATCTTCCAACAATGAAGGAACCGCCGGACAAAAAAAAAATTGAAGAAAAGAGTGTAACATGGAAGCAGCGCGAAAAAAATCAACCGGTGGAAAATTCAAAAAAAGAAGAATTAAAATTTAAGGGGGAGTTTTGTTGGGTTAAATTTTAATGAGATAAAAATAGAAAATAAAAAATAGAAAATAGAAATGTGAAGAGTTTTCTGGTGAAGAGTCATGTCCTTAGGTTTGTGTTAGTGGACATTAATGAGTTTGAAGTTATGTCAGTTAGAATATTAATGAGTCAGTTATGTCAGTTATAAAGTAATGAGGGTGTTATGTGTGAAGTTATATTTGTCAGTTTTATAGCTTATAAATAGTTTTTGATAGTTTGTATGAAATGTAGATCAAGAGAAAAAGAGAAAGAGCAAGAAAGCAAGAATAGAAAAGAATAGTTTTTTTATAGATACACAAGTCTGATTGTCTCTTGCATATGTGTGGATATTCAATTCTAAAAATGGCACCTTCCAAATTCTTCTCATAATTTAGTGCCGTTTGAAAATTCACTAACTTTATGTGCTTAAGCCAATTATGTACTAGAGCTGCTTCAAATATCAGAAATAAAATCATAGACATCTAAGAAACTACTACAATAATATGTGACTTAGGCGTTGAATATCAAAGTTAACAAGGAGCGATTGCAACGTGTAATATTTAAATTTTTACCGCAGTGGAAGAGAACCTAATCAATGACACAGAAAGCAACCCAGGAGTATGAATAATATACTCTTGGCATTTGGTACGTATATTCTACATAATTCCCTACGCCACAAGAATACCATATATATTAAATATCTCTAATGACCATGAACTTGTGAAGCGAAGACAACTTTGTGGATTCTCGACTGCAATTCCATAAATTAAAGAATATACATCACGTTTTTTATTTTATTTTTAAAACGAAAGAATATGTATATATATAAAAAAAAAAAGGCTGCAGTATCGTGTGAGTGAGGAAAGAAAAAACCTGGACGGAGGACAAATGGCAGGTGGCCATGAGAAGACTCAGAGGAAGCGCAATCAAATGGTTCCGTACATGGAACTGCCGCGACTTTAATAATATGTGGAAGGATTTTCTAATGGCCTTCATAACAAAATACTTGCCTGGACGGTTTGATCTGATTAATGAAGAAGATGAAATCTTCAATGATGATGATGAAGATGAGGAGAATGATGCGGATGAAGAAGAGACCGAGATGGCAGAATCCAAGGTTGCCAACGGCAACGCATCCGCAGAGGAGATTGACGTGTCAGAACGCGTAAGAGACGACTCGGAGAAGAAGACGATGGAGATGACAGTGGCCGAAGGAGCCGAGATAGAAGATGAGGAGAACAAGGGAGCCGAGATAGAAGAGGAGGAGAACGAAGGAGATGAGATAGAAGATGAGGAGAACGAAGGAGCCGAGATCGAAGCGGAGAAGGACGGGAATGACGAGTCCATTGTCGAGGTAGAAGACTTCGTGGAACCTGAGTGTCTGGAGACAGAGTCGAAAATCGGAAAGGAGATTGAGAAGCTGAGGTGCTTGATGGAGACCGGCACGGAGGAGACTGCGAATCCGAGTTCTGTGTTGATAACCGGGATGGGGGAGATCCCAGCTAAATCACCGAGTTCATGTTTTGGAGAAGAGCTCGACCCCGGCGTGATGAGGTTGATGTCGGAGACCGACATAGGCGCGGTTCGGGTTGGAAGTCAGAAGTCGGAGACTGCATTGAATTCATGGTGGAAGTGGAAAATGTCGACTCCACCGAAAAGAGACCATTTCCCTGGAGGACGGTTGTCTGAGATTCTATCGATGAGGCGCGCGGAAGCTGGACTTGATGAAGAAGAACCCGGCGATGAAGAAACTGAGAGCGGAAAAATGGAAAGTGTGATTGTGGATAGGGAACCCGGCGATGAGGAGCCTAGAGTTTCTTTTATGGCGGAATCATTTTGGCTCAAGCGTAAACCAGAAGAAGATCGTGGGGCGGAATCAGAAAATGATGCGTTGAGTTATTTTCTTGGTGATGGGAATCAACGGTCCTCAATGAGTGATGGGGTTAGTGTAGTTGAAGAGGCCCAACGTGCTATTAATGTAGCACATGTTGAATCTGAAAGTATTAAAATTCCCATAGGTGTTGTAAAACTAATGGGACGTTATAGTGATACAGATACTGATCAGTATGATGACTTGTGTGATGATCATACGTGTAAGAATGGATGTGTAAGTATATCGGAGGATGAGGTCGACGGAGAAAAATTCAAGATTGTCTATCTTCCACCAATGAAGGAACCGCCGGACAAAAAAAAAAAATTGAAGAAAGGAGTGCAACATGGAAGCAACGCGGAAAAAAATCAACCGGTGGAAAATTCAAAAAAGGAAGAATTAAAATTTAAGGGGGAGTTTTGTTGGGTTAAATTTTAATGAGATAAAAATAGAAAATACAAAATGAAAAAAATCAACCGGTGGAAAATTCAAAAAAGGAAGAATTAAAATTTAAGGGGGAGTTTTGTTGGGTTAAATTTTAATGAGATAAAAATAGAAAATAGAAATGTGAAGAGTTTTCTGGTGAAGAGTAATGTCCTTAGGTTTGTGTTAGTGGACATTAATGAGTCACTTATATGAATATTAATGAGTCAGTTATGTCAGTTAAAATATTAATGAGTCAGTTATGTCAGTTATAAAGTAATGAGGGTGTTATGTGTGGAGTTATGTTGGTCAGTTTTATAGCTTATAAATAGCCTTTGATAGTTTGTAGATCAAGAGAAAAGTAGATCAAGAGATCAAGATAAAAGAGAAAAAGAGAAAGAGCAAAAAAGCAAGAATAAAAAAGAAAAGTTTTTTTGTAGATACACAAGTCTGCTTGTCTCTTGCATCTGTGTGGATATTCAATTCTACAGTTATGTGAATAAGTTGTTTCGTCAAGATAGGATAAGTATAGCTCGTAAGATATCATCTTCTCATTTAGTGAAATCTAAAAGGAGAATTATTTAGCATTGTTGATTGATATTTTTTAAGGGGGAAGGTAGGATTTTAATAGATTTTGGATATTGCTGTATTCTAGTCTCATGGATTAAAAAACAAACGTTTATATATAGACGTAACAGTTACAGGGCAGTAGAGGACATAAATTAACAAAATAAAACTATGCTAAGCTCTAACATGAACCGTTACATTGCTATGTTATTATCCTACTGTTACATTACAATTCCTACTCATATATAATAATTCTAATATACTGTTACAAAATAAACTTATCAGCACTTGCTATCACTCCCCCTAATGTTTGAGCATGGAGATTGCAAATGCCAAACTGGTGCAGGAGAAATTGGAATTGAGCTTTAATAAATATATGGGCTTCGAATGAGACACCCCATGTGATGTGAAGGACCACCTTACATCACAAAACAACTGCATAGGATTCGAATGAGACCGGAGGTTGCTTCTTAGTTTTCCACGATACTGGAGATGAACCAAGTAAGATAAAATAACTAGTAACAGAACGATTCGAACAATTATTGAATGGTAATTTTAAGGAAAGCGTAGGATCGATATCCATCTTCGAGGGTAATAATAAAGACTATTGTTATAAATTATGTTGTTGACTACGGAAACAAAAATCACCGAGAATTGATAGAGATGAGAGAAGGAAAAGGAGAGCGAAAGCGTCACAGTGGTAAGTAGAATAATGAATCATCTCCATTTCTTTTGCTGCATCAAATTGATGTTTCCAAGCCTTTTCGCCTATGGTCTTCTCCAGAGCCTCAATAAATTCTGGCCAACCCCAAATAATATTTTTACAATGACGATCAGCACTGGAGTGATGACTTTACTGCATTTTCTTATATGTTGGACTATGTGTGCAAGTTTGTATACGTACTAAGGAGCAGTTCAGCTGCCATTATAAATGTCATTGTAAATTTATACCTTTAGTTGCGCAGAGTTTGAGGTATCCCCTTTGTTCCAATGTTTTTGCCTAGTGGTGTGATTCCTGGGAACTATAGTGTTTCTGTGACCTCAGCTGGTGGGGCTATTAGTATGGACTCTAAGAAACCCTAAACATATGCTTCTTTGTGCTATTCTCACACGTGAAGTTTGTAAGAATGTGCACCATTAAATTAGAAATATAAATAATTTAATTATAATTTTAGGAAATAATTCCATAATTAACATTAGATAAATATAGAAAGATTAGAATAATTATCGAGAATGTCAAATAATGCTTAAATCGCTTTTCTGATGAATAGTGCAGATACTGATTTTGCTTCACGGTACAAATGCGTATCAGAGAAGTATTCTGATAAATTATAACAAAAATACAAATATTTCTAATATCTAGATCAAGGATATCAAGTTTGGGATAAAAATAATGAACAGTGATGTCAGAACTAATACCGGCTACGTATAAAATGCGTACCGATGAAGTATTTCAAAAAATTATAATAAAAATATGATAATTCCTAAAAAAATGTCTAGGTTAAGAACATAAAATTTTACATTTAAACGATGAGCGAAACTAATACTGCTAGTTTAAGTGAGTGCACCTATATATAGCTAAGGGCACTAAACCCTAGGTCATTTTTCAGACCCCAATGCTGATCTTCATGGCTGCCATGTTGGGTTCTTCATTATGCCATTGTCTTCCTTCCAAAAGCTTGTGACTTTCTCAGTAAATACCATCAAGTCTTTATCTTTCTCTATTCTTATGCCATAGAACAATCATCAATCATGTTTAAGCTTGAGTTTTGTTGAAGAAATACACTACTTGGGCAGTTTAATTTCTGTTTTGTGGCAACGGTAGAGAGCCACCATCTTTCTTTTTGGTTGAGAGCTATTTTTCAAACTTGAAGAAAAAGAACCAACATTTCCTTGTGATTTTCGTGCACCATTTGGGCAGTGGCTTGTAGCATCTTCAAAGCCGTCAAAGTTCCCTCATTTATCTGTTTTTGAAAGCCCTAAGATAACCTATCATAATTTCCTTCGTAAATTCATGAACAAAGCTTGTTTTGAGTCTTTTAAAAAGGAAAACTTTGATATTCAAGTAAAAAGTTATTAATTTAAGTGTAATATGGTAGTTTGAACTTCTGTTTGTTGGTAAATCGAAGTTGGGAACCTTGGGAGGTCATTGGAACTCTAATTATGCAGAAAAATATGCATTTTTGCGTTTCTGCACAGGTGGTAATCGATTACCCGTTGTACGGTGGTAATCGATTACGTAACTAGTGCAATAGTGACAACAATGCACTAGTTTAGTAAAATCGCGATATCTCGAGCTCCAGAGGTCCATATTAAGTGACGTTTGAATCTATGTGAAGATAACGCATAGGGCTAAAATTCTGTAAAATTTCATGGCCATTGGATAAGTGGTATGATCGCAGTGTTAGTTTAAAATTTCAATCAATATTTTTATGAATAAATCAGTGCAAACTCCCATGAATCAGTGCTGTTTTTTTGGACACAGGGACAATAAATTAGTTAATCGTTAGCTAGCTGGATTAGTTTATATTGCTAAATAATTTTCAAAGAAAATTTTATATATAAATTAGTACAAACATGCGTGGATCGGTCTTTCTATCTTGACATAGTGATAATAAATTAATTAATCATTTTTCTATTTTGTTATTTTAATTTGTCCCATTTTTTTCGTTTTCTTTCTTCTGTCTTTTTTTTTGGTAGAAATTTCTTCTGTTACTTTTAATTTTAACAGTTATAATGGAAGATCTAATCTTTATAAGAAGAGGAACAAAAAGATTTTTGCCTCGCATCATTTTTAATGTCCCAGTACCTGACCGATTGAACTGGAACAAGTATATAGCAATGTAGATGATTGGAATTCGCACTTAGCTTGTAGTTTGTAGCACTGAATGTAATTAACAGAATCTCTTCTATCACGTATTGCATGCATGCAATGTAGTTTTTTTGTTGATTGTTTTTTTCTTGTTTAGTCAACAGTATTTTATCTGTTAAAATAAAAGGTTCCAAAGTTTCAATCAATAATGTCAGCATATCTAGCCCCGGACATGGCTATTATTTTAAAAAGGTCCACGGGCTATGTTACTATGTATATAACCCGACAAAAAAAATTTAAATATTTTTTTTTAATAAATAATTATGTAAATATAGTCATTTTGAAACTATTTACGGAGGTATAGCAGTTAAACACGCTCCATGGGGGCGTGACCGGTTGGAGAGAAACACTCCCCATTTGGGCGTGACCGAGGAGAGAGACACTCCCCGTTCGGGCGTGTTTCACTAGGTGCTGCCACGTGTCACAAAAGTCAACAGTTTGACCGTAAGACTTTGGAAGTTCATAACTTTTGACTCGGGTGTTCGAATTAGGTAAAAAAATTTTATTCCACATAAATTTTCGAGATCTACGTAATGACACCTCATTTGGCATATTTTGTCTGTCACAAAAAAATTTGAATTTACAACAATGATACCATAAAAACTTTTTTTTGTATTACATGGGAATTGAACACACACCTCCAAACTACAAACACCTAACACACACACCCCACACCACTAGGCTAATCCTAGTGGAAAACCATTGTTATGATTGGAAACATTAATAATAAACATCCTTATGATTATGGTAAGTTATGATAAGGTTAGGTTAGTTGCAGATATGTTGTCATTCTTGTTAATCGTATGCGATGAATATGACTTATTTTGTCAAAATTAATTATGTATGTTATTGAGGTATATAGTAAAAATTTGAATGAAGAATTTTATTAAATTTATAATTTTATCCGGTTAAAGTCTGGTGACAGAATATCGAATGATTTATATTAAAAAGTTAGGTGAGTGCTTTTCGTTTTTGTTTTGATTTTTAAGTTTTTGTTCATGATTATAAAAACGTTAGATTATTTTTAGTAATAATTATAAGGTAACATTGTTGTGGTACTGTTCATTGCTGTGGAAAAGTGAGGTTTTGGTTGTATTTAAGCTTGAAGATTGGTCTTGTGGTGGTGTGTGACTTGTTTAAGGTAAGAAATCATATTTTAATCGGTTTATTTTTGAGTTTGAAGTTAGGGTGCTATTGAATATTATAGTGAATTTTTCATGATGAACAAGTATATATGTTGGGATTTGTTGTTGGATATGATTCTTAGTTGGTAAAGTATGGAATAAGTCATAAACTAGTTGTTGAAAGCATAAAAATTGGTAAACCCTATGAATCTTCTTCATATACACTTCGGCCAAGCAAGGGGAAATAGGTGGGATTATATTTACGTGTTGTTTTTTATGATATGGATGACTTCCTAGTTGTGTTAATGTGAGTAGTGTTGACTAAACCAATTAGAAGTCAAGAAAACATAAAAGGTGTTTTTTTATGATCTCTTGTTGATTTCAGCCATAGCTAGAAAGGATGTGTATGATTATTGGGCATTTTTATTTGAATATGGATGGTTGATCCTTGATCACTATATAGTGGATTGAACCATGTAGTGGCTTTATGAAACTTGTAAAATTCATGAAAATTCTTAGCCTATGTTTCGACCATGAGAGGGAAAACATGGTTTAAATGTGTTCAATGATATTTCAATGATGCTTAGGGCTTCCTTAAATATATTGAAGTTTTGTTCTTAATGCTTGAAATGTAACTTATATGGTGTTGGTTTGTGTGTTCCTACTCTAGGTTTGAGCGAAGGGACATTGTGTTGGGAGATCAACAATTTGAAGAAAATGACTAGCTTTCTTGGAGTACAAGTAAGCTTGTGTGTGAAAGTTCAAGAGGTAAGCTTTCGGACCTTGGAGTTAATTCCCTCTTTGTTTTACCATGCCCTAGAGGGGTAGAGGTTAGGTATGTATATATATATATATATATATATATATATATATATATATATATATATATATATATATATATATATATATATATATATATAGGCAGGATCATTTGACCCGGTCTTGACACCTCATTTGAGAGCCGTTAGATTAAAAAAAATCAATGGTATCACATGCTTACAAATCAGAATCGTTGATTTTTTTAATCTAACGGCTCTCAGAGGTGTCAGAATATATATATATATATATATATATATATATATATATCGGAAAAAGTGTGTGTCATTTTAAAGGATGTAATATTGTGTCATTTTAAGTGAGAGAAAGATAAATCATGGGGGGGAGAGCGGACAAAAGAAATAAAAGTGTGGATCTCATCTCTTTCTGAGAGTAAAATGACAAATTGTGTCATTTAAAATGAAAAACACTTTTTCCATATATATATGGTGTATGTTACTGTACTAGATATTGATATAATGCACGTTATGGCCTTTTGTTGTTGTGTGTGGCATAAGACGATGATTCCTTATGTTGGGTATAGGACGGTGGTTACTATTACTGATATGTTGCAAGACATTGCGTAATTCATACATTATATTTTCTCTGGCTACTAGAATTTATATTTGCACACATAGCATTGACATAGACTGCTTTTGTAACACTCCAAATTTCTAACAATTTATAAAACATTCTTAAAATAAATAAATTGTCAAAATTCACGTTTTATATAATTATGATAATAGAAATATTGCAGAAGCTAATATAAGACTAATTTGGGGAAATGTTACCGCCGCACCTATACAGGGACAAATACAAGGCTAACTCTATTAAATTCAAATAAAAATCTAAGACTGCATTGTTATACATAATATTTATGACTAGGTAGAAATCCTGAGTCGTTATCCTCACTGCCCACTGCTACCCCGATTTCTTGCAACCTGATTTACTGAAAATCTTCCCCACAGAGGATCATTGCAGTCAAACAAACACAAAAGTCAGCAAAGCTGGTAATCCTAATCAAAACACAATTATATAACTCAAATATAATAATCAAATAAAAATTGTAATTACATAACAATTGAATCAAACATCAATTTAAATATTCATCATATATATATAATTAAATCAACTATTATCTTTATTAAATTCATTTAGTGGGAAAAGAACAATGGTAGACCAGAAAATTCCTGCCAGTCACAAATAATCAAATTGGCCATAATCAAAATATCTCTTCCTAGTGTGCACACCTCTTCCCAAAGTTACTACTAGTATCCCGGGAAACCCTGCCAGACACCACTTTGAGAAGAACGGATAATATTAGTTCACATCGTATAAATATATCAGAGGCATAAAACCCAAGAGTTGTGTTCATCTCCTTGGGAGGTACCATCCCAAAGCTATCCCTCCACTATTAATTAATAACAATTGTGACGCCCGACCGCTTTAAGAATCAACGACTATCCCCACATACTAACACGAGACTTTTCAGTTTGCTTTTTCCTCACTTGCAAACTTCCCGGTAAAACTTCCCAGGATATCACCCATCCCAGAATTGCTCCAAGTCAAGCACGCTTAACTATGGAGTTCTTCTGTTCCGGGCTACCGAAAAGCAGATGCATCTTGTTAGTATAGGTAGTACCAATTAATTCTTATAAGCTATTCTCAAACTGTGTAGCCTCATACCTGCAAAGTCTTTGGAATCTCTCTTTTTCGGGTGTCGATTCGATTAATCCGTTCATGTAACCCCCCGCTGGAAGCCTGTCAGAAGCCGCTCCTTGTCCATGCCCTTTCGCATCGGCGATCACTCCCCGCCCTCGTCAGCTCTCGAGATGTTACGTGCCCACCAGCTTCTGCCTGGTTCATCCTCGAACCACACCGTACTAGAAGAGAGGCCTGCTCTGATACCACTTGTGACGCCCGACCGCTTCAAGAATCAATGACTATCACCACATACTTACACGAGACTTTTCAGTGTGCTTTTTCCTCACTTGCACACTTTCCGGGAAAACTTCCCAGGAGGTCACCCATCCCAGAATTGCTCCAAGTCAAGCACGCTTAACTACGGAGTTCTTATGTTCCGGGCTACCAAAAAGCAGATGCATCTTGTTAGTATAGGTAGTACCATTAATTCTTATAAGCTATTCCCAAACTGTGCAGCCTCATACCTGCACAGTCTTTGGAATCCCTCTATTTCGGGTGTCGATTCGATTCAATCGTTCATGTAACCCTCCGCTGGAAGCCTGTCAAGAGCCGCTCCTTGTCCATGTCCTTTCGCACCGGCGATCACTCCCCGCCCTCGTCAGCGCTCGGGATGTTACAACAATCACTTACAATAAGAAAAATTCAATGATGTCATAATTACATTTTTGAATTGTGATAAATACGGAAATAATTTATTTCGTATTTAATTTGAATGTTGTGATTTTAACTACGTTTAATATCATAGGTAATGATAACATATCGATGTACAACAGGCAGTTACACAACTAGTTGGGTCTTCAATGTGACAATGTCATTGAATCGCGAAAAATCCAACTTGACCACCTTTGGAGCATATGTTGTGTGAGTTGAGCCTGGCCCATTGTGACCATGATTAGAGTAGTTGACATATTACTCCTAGACAAATGATCAGTCTTATGCCCCATGTGAGTCGCAGCTGCCAGTATTTCCAATCGGTGGGTGATTTAGGCCAACATCTTGTGGAATTGTTCCATCAAAGATTTTATCTTTTCTACTCTCTCCTCCATACCTGAGCTCTAATACCAAGCTAGTACGTCCAAGGTCCTGTCCTGGGCTTTCTTACCTATCTTGGTTATTTTTGTAACACAAGTATGGTGGAACAAGGAGATGGTAGAATAAGAGAAAAAAAATGATGGCTTTATTGAGGAAGCTTGACCTCTTGCACACAGTGTCAAAGTAATCATTTTCAACCGTAAAATTTTCTTTATCAGAGCTCTAATTAAATAGACAATTACACATGAAAGTCAAGTAGTATAAATATAGGAACCGCCTAAAACTACCTCTACCCACTTTGCTAGGCTTATGGAAACTGTCAAGACTTATTCAAATAAATTCAAATAATAGCCTAATAACTATTTAGTAATAATAACAAAATAATAAAATAAAATAAAAACTAAAAATTGAAACAATATATATATATATATATATATGGGACAGGATCAACTTACACTGGTCTAAGAAAATAAATCTTACACCAAAACTTAGCCGTCGATTTCCGTGCAACTAACGATTGAGATTTATTGGAAATTAAGGACCTGTTTGGAGCACCTGATAAAGAAGATAGGATAAGATAACTTATCATATCCTATTTTTATCTCTTGTTTGGTGGGTTAATAGGATTTGATTAGCTTATCCTATTGTCTTATTTTGTCCTATCCAATACATGATTTCTTATCCTATGGGGGGAGCTGGGTTAGGATTCAACAGGATATGATACCAATATTGAATACCCAATATATCTCCACGCTACCCAATATAGTTGTACTTATTATATTATATTTTATTTTTTCTTTCTCCTTTCTCCTTCTACATAATCTTATTATATTGCTAATGAGGTGCTTATCAAACACAGGACATGATATAGGCTTATCAGCCCTATATTATATCCTACCCTTATCATCCCCATATAATATCTCACCCTTATCCTACCATGTCCACCAAACGAGCCCTAAAAATTAATTAATGAGAGAAATCTAATAAATCTTAACCGTTAGATGCAGAAAAATGAATGATTAAGATTTGGTGTAAGACTTAATATTCTTATACCGGTGTATGATAATCATTAATTTCCCTATATATATATATATATATATATATATATATATATATGTTATTAGTTTTTATCATTATATTTTTTTCTCCAAACCCCAAAATGACAAGGGGAGTTATAGAAGAAAACCTTATTTCTAGAAAAATTATAATGATGAAAACTAATATATATATATATATATATATATATATATATATATATCCCAAAATTAAATTAAAATTATAAAAATATTTTTCTCTAGATCTCATAATGACCTTGTTTTTATAAAGTCACCTTATGGGATTGAAAAATAACATCGTTTTCGGGTTAGGAGAAAAAATATTATAATAATAAAAATATATGTATATGCAAAAATATATTTGAATTACAAAAATACCTGGACTTATATTTTTTCTTTCTTCCTCTTCCCTATCTTGACTATTTTTGTAACACAAATATAGGGAAACAAGGAGATGGCAGAATAAAAGAAAGAAAAATGGTGACTTTACTGAAGAAGCTTGACCTCTTGTACTTAGCGCCAAACTAATAATTTTCAACCATATCATTTTCTTTACTAGAGCTCTAATTAAATTGACAATTACACATGAAAGTTAAGTAGCATAAATATAGGAACCACCTAAAACTACCTCTACCCACTTTGCTAGGCTTATGGGAATTGTTAAGACTTATTCAAACAAATTCCAATACTAGTCTAGTAACTAATTAGTAATAATAACAAAATAATAAAAAAAATTAAAAAATAAAAATTGAAACAATATATATGTATATATTAGTTTTTATCATTACATTTTTTTCAACAAACCCTAAAATGATGAGGGGAGTTAGAGAAGAAAATCTTATTTCGAGAAAAATTATAATGATAAAAATTAATGTATAGATATATTTACCCAAAATTAAATTAAAATTATAAGAATATTTTTGTATAGAACTCAGAATGACCTTGTTTTTATAAAGTTACTTTCTGGGATTCGAAAATAACATCGATTTCGGGATAGGAGAAAAAATATTATAATAATATATATATATATATATATATATATATATATATATATATATATATATATACAAAAATATATTTGAATTACAAAAATACCAAAACTTATATTTTTTCTTTCTCTTTTTTCTCCTAGTAGGGTTTCAGATGGATCCCACACATTTATGTGTGTAGAAAATAAAATTTATCACCTAAGCGTATAGCCACATCACTGCTTCCGTTAGTTTTTTTGTTGTTTTTTCTTGAGATTCTTTTAATAATTACAACATATCAGCCACGGACGTCATGGCTATTACTTAAAAAAAGTCAACGGGCTATGCTACTATATATATAACCCAACTGAACACCAGATATTCAAGCGAAAAGCAGTTGGAGAATTCAATCAGCTGAGTACGTTTCAATTATGGATTCACCACTCAAATTCACATTGTTCTTAGTTCTGTTAGTTGTTCTGCTTATAGGGGTTGCAGCTCAAGAAGAAATTTCTCAAATTCCGCCATATTCTTGGGAAGGCAAGGGAAGCAGGATCGGTAATCATGCAGTGATCGGTGGACTCTTTGCCTTTCTGCTTACAATTTTCATTGTGAGAGACAGGCTTTAAGAACCCTTTCAGTTTGTTTTATAGCAGCTGTCCATGTTTCTTCGCGCTTGTTTTAGTCTTGAAATGTGATATACATTTTGGACTTGTGTGGTATATTTGTTGTATTAATAAGCTGTGATTTATCTATAGAGGATATATGCAGCATTTTCATTGTTCACCATGGACTTCTCTTGTATGTTGGTTTGTATTTTGTATTAAAAATGTGTGATTTATGTATAATATATATATATGCAGCATTTTCATTGTTCATAGTACTAAGGAAAACAGTAAATAAGCATCTACCCATGATAATGAATTTTCGTATACTTAAAAAGGGGAAGTTATATGTTATTATTAATTACGAAAGGAATGGAATTATCTAACTATGCTTATTTGCAATGTGAAATTTCACCTTAGTGCAAGCCTCTCGGATTAAATTCTTTTTCCTCCAGTTTGTATTCCTTGTGCACTCTGCAAAAGGAACATGCTAAAAGCTCTACTTTTTTTCTCGTGGCATGCACGATGGGAATTGATCTTATAATGGCACCTTCCAAATTCTTCTCATAATTTAGTGCCGTTTGAAAATTCACTAACTGTATGTGCTTAAGCCAATTATGTACTAGAGCTGCATCAAATATCAGAAATAAAATCATAGACATCTAAGAAACTACTACAATAATATGTGACTTAGGCGTTGAATATCAAAGTTAACAAGGAGCGATTGCAACGTGTAATATTTAAATTTTTACCGCAGGCGAAGAGAACCTAATCAATGACACAGAAAGTGTAACACCCCGTATATATCCGGTAATGTTATCATAATATCGTATTAAGCTGCGCTTAATTAAAATGCGGAATTACTTTTTCATTTCAATTATGATATCATTAACATTACCAACTTTCTTAATAATCAATTTATTAAAACATCACCTGTATGTAATTGTAATAAAACAGCTAACTAAAATACATCATAACATAGATGATATAAGTGTGGCTCTAGTCACGGAACTACAACAACGTAGACCGGACCATCTAACAGTTTATACAACTCCAAACTAAAAGTACTAACAGAAAGTGTCATGAACAATCCCCATGCTCACTCAAATAAGGCAACATGCCCAACATCAGTCTCAACAACAACATATCATAAATAGCGGAAAACATAAACAGCATCTCATATCCAGTCATGCTAACATATAAGCAGAAACAACATAATCAGCTAAGCTCCGGCCTCCTGCCGCCTGAGGCGTCAGTACCCATACTACCTGATCCTGAAATAAGCATTCCCCAAACGTGGGGTAAGATCTCTAATCCAGAAATCTCAGTAAGTCAGTGAGTCCTCAAGGATCTTCCACCCCAAGCTCACTTACATGTGCAATATAAGTTCAAAAGCAATTTATCATTTATCATTTCTAAAACAATGCAATGCAGCAGATAATCATGCCATGTGTGTCAATACTAATCTACTGGCCAGAGACAGTGCAGGTATACGTCTATCACCTACACACCGTGCAAGTACCACTTGCATTCACCCCGGTACACCGTCTTGTATGGCGCTACATACTCAGGCTTCCCGTCAAGATGCAACAACACATGCATATTAAAAGCCATTACATGTAAAGTTCAATCAACATATCAAATATCCAAAAGCATGTACACAACATGCATAAACCATACCCTCATGGGACATGGTGGAACCACAACATGGCTACACCGAGGAAATGAAAGCTTACCTTGCAAGCTAACTCCAAAAGCCAAGAGTCCACAGCTCAAAGTCCAAACACAACAGATTCACAATCTATTATGGACCAATACTATATTAATAATAATGCAACACAAGCATATAACTTAAAGACAATGCCTCTCCTTACGTTTAACGCCTTAAGGCTCCATACCAAGCCATAAGTCCTTAATCACTTGATTCTAACTTAGTTCATTAATTACAGAAGTTCAACTTCATCAATCTAGGGTCCACAAACCCCCAATAGCCTACTGTACACACAGCACAGCTACTGTTCTACGAAATCCCAGAATATCCGGATATTCCTCGGGACCACATCCGAATATTCCATATCCGGATATCTTACTGGACATATCCGGATATGCAATATTCGGATATTCAGAATCCCATATCCGGATATCTAATATCCGGATTTCCAAATCCCATATCCAGATAGCCAATATCCGGATATTGTTTGGGCACATATCCGGATATTTCACGACAGAATGCAGAAACTGCATTTTGTGAAGATATCCTTCCAAAGTTGGGTTTTTACCGATTTAAAGCACCTAAACATGCATTTCTAGGTGTGTTTAACATTACTCAACAACAAGTTATCATCTTTAAGCCTTAACATGCATCAAGCTTTCATTTTTTAAGCATTAAACTCATGATCAAAGGTTGGTATACATACCAAAGGCTTAAAACAGAGATAGGAGATGATCTTGGAGCTCAACACAGCCCCTCAAGTCTGACTCAAGGAACATGCACGAAAATGGCTTCACAAAGGTTGGTCCTTCTCACCAAAGGTCACCACTTGGACCTCAAAATGCCATGACTATGGCTTTCAGCACCCAAACCACCCAAAACCAGCACCCTAACCCACAAACAGAGTATGGAAACTCAGAATACACCCTCACACTTCCTCACCATGCATGTTCTTAAGTGTATACAAGCTCAAAGAGGGAAGAAATCAAGTAAAGGTGACAACTTGAGTTCAAAAATGGTGAAAGGAGGAAATGGAACAGTAAACCACCCTCAGCCCACCAAGTGCTTCACGTAGGAATTCTGGTTTGCCTAGGGTTATGTGCTAAAATGCATATATATAGCCACTTAGCCATAAAACACACAGTATTTACTTTAATTGCTACACTTAGCATTTTAATCCCAAACATTGGATTATGAAACTACATAATTTTCTAAGATTTATCATATTTTTTTCGTAATTTTCTGAGCACCTTTCCAGTACGCGCTTTTCCAAGCCAGTACCGGTTTCTAGCACCAGTTCTCATTATCTGGACTTGAAACTCGTTTTACAAGTCCTACATATTATTCTAGTAATTAAAACCCACTTATTATAATTTTCCGGGATACTTTTTAGGCACGCATTTATACCGACTAGCAGAACTAGTATCTGCACTTTTCTTCCGAAAAGCGACTTTCAGCATTCTTAATCACTTATTACGATTATTAAGCCTCATAAATAATTATTAGGGTCAATTATGGAATCATTTCCTATTTTTTCATAATTTATTAATTAAATTCCTTAATTAACGGTGCTGGTTCTTACAGAAAGCAACCCAGGAGTATGTATAATATACTCTTGGCATTTGGTACGTATATTCTACACAATTCCCTACGCCACAAGAATACCATATATATTAAATATCTCTAATGACCATGAACTTGTGAAGCGAAGACAACTTTGTGGATTCTCGACTGCAATTCCATAAATTAAAGAATATACATCACGTTTTTTATTTTTTTTTGAAAGGAAAGAATATGTATATATATAAAAAAAAAGGCTGCAGTATCGTGTGAGTGAGGATTGTCTTGTACTAAGGTGCTGGTTCCCACGGTGGTTATGTGAATAAGTTGTTTCGTCAAGATAGGATAAGTAAAGCTCGTAAGATATCATCTTCTCATTTAGTGAAATCTAAAAGGAGATTTATTTAGCATTGTTGATTGATATTTCTTAAGGGGGAAGGTAGGATATTAATAGATTTTGGATATTGCTGTATTCTAGTCTCATGGATTAAAAAACAAACGTTTATATATAGACGTAACAGTTACAGGGCAGTAGAGGACATAAATTAACAAAATAAAACTATGCTAAGCTCTAACATGAACCGTTACATTGCTATGTTATTATCCTACTGTTACATTACAATTCCTACTCATATATAATAATTCTAATATACTGTTACAAAATAAACTTATCAGCACTTGCTATCACTCCCCCTAATGTTTGAGCATGGAGATTGCAAATGCCAAACTGGTGCAGGAGAAATTGGAATTGAGCTTTAATAAATATATGGGCTTCGATTGAGACACCCCATGTGATGTGAAGGACCACCTTACATCACAAAACAACTGCATAGTATTCGAATGAGACCGGAGGTTGCTTCTTAGTTTTCCACGATACTGGAGATGAACCAAGTAAGATAAAATAACCAGTAACAGAACGATTCGAACAATTATTGAATGGTAATTTTAAGGAAAGCGTAGGATCGATATCCATCTTCGAGGGTAATAATAAAGACTATTGTTATAAATTATGTTGTTGACTACGGAAACAAAAATCACCGAGAATTGATAGAGATGAGAGAAGGAAAAGGAGAGCGAAAGCGTCACAGTGGTAAGTAGAATAATGAATCATCTCCATTTCTTTTGCTGCATCAAATTGATGTTTCCAAGCCTTTTCGCCTATGGTCTTCTCCAGAGCCTCAATAAATTCTGGCAAACCCCAAATAATATTTTTACAATGACGATCAGCACTGGAGTGATGACTTTACTGCATTTTCTTATATGTTGGACTATGTGTGCAAGTTTGTATACGTACTAAGGAGCAGTTCAGCTGCCATTATAAATGTCATTGTAAATTTATACCTTTAGTTGCGCAGAGTTTGAGGTATCCCCTTTGTTCCAATGTTTTTGCCTAGTGGTGTGATTCCTGGGAACTATAGTGTTTCTATGACCTCAACTGGTGGGGCTATTAGTATGGACTCCAAGAAACCCTAAACATATGCTTCTTTGTGCTATTCTCATACGTGAAGTTTGTAAGAATGTGCACCGTTAAATTAGAAATATAAATAATTTAATTATAATTTTAGGAAATAATTCCATAATTAACATTAGATAAATATAAAAAGATTAGAATAATTATCGAGAATGTCAAATAATGCTTAAATCGTTTTTCTGATGAAAAGTGCAGATACCGATTTTGCTTCACAGTACAAATGCGTATCGGTGAAATATTCCGATTTTTTTTTAAAAAAAAAGTACAAATATTTCTAGAAAAATATCTAGGTCAAGGATATCAAGTTTGGGATAAAAATAATGAGCAGTAATGTCAGAACTAATACCGGCTATGTATAAAATGCGTATCGATGAAGTATTTCGATAAATTATTATAAAAATATGATAATTTCAAGAAAAATTCCTAGGTTAAGAATATAAAATTTTACAGTTAAACGAAGAGCGAAACTAATTAAACTAATAGTGTTAGTTTAAGTGAGTGCACCTATAAATAGCTAAGGGCACTAAACCCTAGGTCATTTTTCACACCCCAATGCTGATCTCCATGGCAGCCATGTTAGGTTTTTCATTGTGCCATTGTCTTCCTTTCAAAAGCTTGTGACTTTCTCACTAAATACCATCAAGTCTTTATCTTTCTCGATCCCTATGCCATAGAATCATCATCAATCCTTTTTAAGCTTGAGTTTTGTTGAAGAAAAACACTACTTGGGTAGTTTAATTCCTGTTTTGGGGCAAGGGTAGAGAGCCACCATCTTTCTTCTTGGTTTAGAGCTATTTTCCAAACTTGGGAGCTTCAAGGAACCAAACTTGAAGAGAAAGAACCAACATTTCCTTGTGATTTTCGTACACCATTTGGGCAGTGGCTTGGAGCATCTTCAAAGCCCTCAAAGTTCTTTCATTTATCTGTTTTTGAAAGCCCTAAGATAACCTATCATAATTTCCTTCGTAAATTCATGAACAAAGCTTGTTTTGAGTCTTTTAAAAAGGAAAACTTTGATATTCAAGTAAAAGGTTATTAATTTAAGTGTAATATGGTAGTTTGAACTTTTGTTTGTTGATAAATCGAAGTTGGGAACCTTGGGAGGTCATTGGAACTCGAATTATGCAAAAAATATGCATTTTTGCGTTTCTCCACAGGAGGTAATCGATTACCCGCTGTACAGTAATCAATAACGTACGTAGTGCAATAGTGACAACAATGCACTAGTTTAGTAAAATCGCGATATCTCGAGCTTCAGAGGTCCAGATTAACTGACGTTTGGATCTATGTGAAGCTAACGCATAGGGCTAAAACTCTGTAAATTTCATAGCCATTGGATACGTGGTATGATCGCAGTGTTAGTTTAAAATTTCAATCAATATTTTTATGAATAAATCAGTGCAAACTCCCGTGAATCAGTGCTGTTTTTTTGGACATAGGGACAATAAATTAGTTAATCGTTAGCTAGCTGGATTAGTTTATATTGCTAAATAATTTTCAAAGAAAATTTTATATATATATTAGTACAAACATGCGTGGATCGGTCTTTCCATCTTGACATAGTGATAACAAATTAATTAATCATTTTTCTATTTTGTTATTTTAATTTGTCCCATTTTTTTCGTTTTCTTTCTTCTGTCTTTTTTTTTTTTGGTAGAAATTTCTTCTGTTACTTTTAATTTTAACAGTTGTAATCGAAGATCTAATCTTTATAAGAAGAAGAACGAAAAGATTTTTGCCTCGCATCATTTTTAATGTCCCAGTACCTGACCGATTGAACTGGATTAAGTAAAAAAAAACATGAGGGAAAAACAGAAAAGAAATCGTAACTTACGGCTATTCTTTCTAAAAGATTTGTAGATGATTGGAATTCGCACTTAGCTTGTAGTTTGTAGCACTGAA
>NW_026897026.1:0-28092 GCF_033153095.1 Gastrolobium bilobum | reverse complement strand
TAATTTCCGATACGTTTATTTTAAATTTTAGATACTTCAAAAATTAAACTGCCATCGTGAAAATCAATTTATACCATAATAAAAAATATTTACAAAAAAAAAACAATTGACTTATTTATCCGATTAATAAATGTTAAGACATATTTAATGACAATTGTATTATAACATTTCAAGGGGTATTTGTATATTTGTTTTTTATTTTTGATATCTCAAGATTTGATTACGATAGTTAAAATCAATTTACACCATATGACTATCGATGGTTAGGATTAGGATTGGTGAATGCACTTTTTGACAGAATTGAATTTGGAAATAGAAACTTCTCATTGAGCTTGTGTTTTGCTGCTTGTTATGATGTGATCCTTGGATGTTAATTGTGATACAGATCAGAAATTGTTGCAATCACATGATATTCTTCCTGATTCTTCTCCCTGATTCCATGCATGGATGGACAGATAAGAATTCTCCTGAGTATCTAATATAACTTTAATGAAAGAAATTGCCAATATTATCAACCGTTTCTCTTAACACTTGATTAAAGTTATTTAACTTTTTTTTATTAAAAAAATTATTTAACTTTTGGCTTTAGTTATAAACTTTTAAGGGGTTTATAAATTTTATGTTAATGCTCCAAAAATTATTTTACAGCTGAGACAATAAAATATGAAGACCACAATTTTTTTCCCTTTTTTAATATCTCGGGCGCTGTGCGTATCGACCCTAT
This sequence comes from Gastrolobium bilobum, assembly GCF_033153095.1. Taxonomy (NCBI): domain Eukaryota; kingdom Viridiplantae; phylum Streptophyta; class Magnoliopsida; order Fabales; family Fabaceae; genus Gastrolobium; species Gastrolobium bilobum. The sequence goes on along the minus strand of NW_026897026.1, from coordinate 27,368 downwards.
TCTACAAATTTTGTGTTGTTGCAGCAACAAAAAATTTATAAATCCCAATTTCTAATTAAAAAATACCATGTCACCGAAATTTTTTTTAGATGCTTTAAAAATTTGATCAATTTATACCATAATAAAAATATTTGAGTTAATTATCTGATTAACAAATGTTGGATTCGTTAAATCACATCCATAATTATAACGATCTTAGGGTAGAGAAATTTTTGTCCTATAATTTTCGATACATTTATTTTAAATTTTGGATACTCGAAAAATTAAACTGCAATCGTGAAAATCAATTTATACCATAATAAAAACATTTGACTTATTTATCCGATTAATAAATGTTAAGACATATTTAATGACAATTGTATTATAACATTTCAAGGGGTAGAGAAATTTTTATGTATATTTGTTTTTTATTTTTGATATCTCAAGATTTGATTACGATAGTTAAAATCAATTTACACCATATGACTATCGATGGTTAGGATTAGGATTGGTGAATGCACTTTTTGACAGAATTGAATTTGGAAATAGAAACTTCTCATTCAGCTTGTGTTTTGCTGCTTGTTATGATGTCATCCTTGGATGTTAATTGTGATACAGATCAGAAATTCTTGCAATCACATGATATTCTTCCTGATTCTTCTCCCTGATTCCATGCATGGATGGACAGATAAGAATTTTCCTGAGTATCTAATATAATTTTAATGAAAGAAATTGCCAATATTATCAACCGTTTCTCTTAACACTTGATTTAAGTTATTTAACTTTTTTTATTAAAAAAAATTATTTAACTTTTGGCTTTAGTTATAAACTTTTAAGGGGTTTATAAATTTTATGTTAATGCTCCAAAAATTATTTTACAGCTGAGACAATAAAATATGAAGACCACAATTTTTTTCCCTTTTTTATTATCTCGGGCGCTGTGCGTATCGACCCGATTCTACAAATTTTGTGTTGATGCAGCAACAAAAAATTTATAAATCCCAATTTCTAATTAAAAAATACCATGTCATCGAAATTTTGAATTTACTTTTTATGGTAAGCTAGCATTAAATGTATATTTATATATATATATTTTAGATGCTTAAAAAATTTGATCAATTTATACCATAATAAAAATATTTTGGGTATTTATCTGATTAACAAATGTTGGATTCGTTAAATGACATCCAAAATTATAACGATCTTAGGGTAGAGAAATTTTTGTCCTATAATTTTCGGTACATTTATTTTAAATTTTGGATACTTGAAAAATTAAACTGCCGTCGTGAAAATCAATTTAAACCATAATAAAAACATTTGACTTATTTATCCGATTAATAAATGTTAAAACATATTTAATGACAATTGTAACTATAACATTTCAAGGGGTAGAGAAATTTTTATGTATATTTGTTTTTATTTTTGATATCTCAAGATTTGATTACGATAGTTAAAATCAATTTACACCATATGACTATCGATGGTTAGGAATGGTGAATTCACTTTTTGACAGAATTGAATTTGGAAATAGAAACTTCTTATTCAGATTGTGTTTTACTGCTTGTTATGATGTCATCCTTGGATGTTAATTATAACACCTCACAATTTTAAATCAAGTAATTAAAATATTAAGTGAGCAATCAAGTGATGAATTAGTGAAAATCCTAAAGATTAGGCCAAAATACAAAGAAAGGGCAAAACGGTAATTAGCCAACACGCAACCCTAGGAAGATAAAAATTGAGTAGAAAGTCTCAGATGGTAAAAATAACCCGGGAAATGGGTTCAGAACGAAAAATTGAGTGGATAGGCAAGTTTCAGAAAAATCAGTGAATAGTGTTTTTCGCGGGTAAAAATACCGCGTTACGATTGCACCGTAAAACGTGCCAATTGAATTTTGAGCTCTAGGTTTCAAATATGAGTTAAAAATGGTCTAATGAGTTAGGAAATATGATTTCTTATAATATTCGATGAAATTAAGACAGTTTGGGGAAGCGTGCCAATGGCGCGCGTAATAGCTTAAAACAGTGTTTTCTCCGAACGAATGGAGGACTCTTAATTCATCTGATCAAGCCTAATTAAAGGGGAATAGTTAATGTTAAAAATTTGAGTTTCTAAATAGGTTGTGAATTTACGGACGTTTAGTGGAATCGGAGGAAAATTCGGATTAGTTTTAAATCGCGTGAGGAGGCGGTGGGACCCACCCCACTTAAGTGACTTAACCACATGTGCTTGGCACTATTCATGCATCACTTTCCTCCCTTCTTCTTCATGAAACCCGCAGCCCCCTCCCCCAAAAACCCCATTTGCATTCAAATTTTCTTTTCACCATAACTTGATCATTTCTTAACCAAATCAAGTGATTTTTGTGTTGAAATGTGTTGGAAACAACCTTCTAAACACATTGGTACCACTCTTGAGCCTTGAAACCGTGTATTTGGGGAGATATTGGCCATTTACAGCCACGAAATTTTGGAGAAAAAATGGTTGTCCACTGAGCTTTTTGATCTTCCATTGCTTGGAGGAGTCTTGGGTTAGCTTCTAGCCTTTGTTGTGAGTATGTTTCCATCCCATTTACATGGTTTAATTGTGATTGAATTTTTGGAAACCTAAAGCTTGATTTGATGATGTGTTGTGTTAGAGAGCTCAATTTGAAAATGTGTATTAGATGATAATGTGTTAGAATGATGTATTAAAGCTAGAAATGCAATGAAATTTATTGGTGAAAATTGATGAATTTAACTTAGAAAAATTTGATGATCATGATTTTGGACTTGTGAATTTTGGTGTTGAGACTTGTTTGATGAATTGTGGCATGATGGTATGATGATATAATAGGTTGTGTGAAGGTTGGAGTGATTAAAATTGAATGGAAATTCTTTGGAATGTCATAGGGCAAGATTCGAACCTTTGAGGAAAAATGAGTGAATTGATGATGAAAAATGATTTGGATGATGATTTATGTAGTTATATAGTGCTTAGATGGGTTGTGTTGTGATTGGCAAGTGTTAGAATCAATGGAAAAATAATAAGTGGTTTAGTTGGCATAAATGAACCTAGAGCGAAATATTTAGCGAAACGATGCTTAAAAGACGTAAAACGGCGAAACGACAGTTGAAATGGCCTTATGGCAACCCAAGGATGGGTACTAAAGTGAGAAAGAAAATTTAGAAAAATAAATCCCCAATTAACACCTATATGGCCGAACCTCCAAGGGAAAAAGGGGGGATTTTGCGATTTTCGCGTTTTGATGGAATTCGACGCGAAAATGACGAACCGGCACTTGAACTGGCCTATTGACAACCTAATGAGACGTAACAAAATGAGAAAGAAAATTTAGAAAAATAAATCTCAAATTTACACTACAATGGCCGAACCATCAAGGGAGGATGGGGAGGATTTTTGTGATTTTGCATTTTGATGCGTACTGATGGATGTACGTAATTGTATAGGTTGCCGTATGTTGACTTGAATCCTGAATCTTGATTCAGTGAGTTGCCATCGGTCTTGGACCAAGTGGATTGAGGTAAGTAATTGGTTCAATGCATGTGTAATTGTAAAGTAGCATGTATTGTTTGAATTGTGAGTGATTAGGAATGTCCTCTGTGTAGGCATTCTGCTGTGTACCAAGTTGAGGGATAAGCTGCTGCGGAGCTTGTGGAAACAATATTCCAGGTAACCTCTTGGTACTGGGGCTTGTTCCCCTTTTCTGTTCCACCTTGCCAGTTGATGGCAACGGTAGGAAGTGTGTATGAATAGTATAGAACACATGAGCATGCATGCATTATTGCTATGGGTACTGCAGTACCGAGTCTCTGGCCAGTAGACAGTTTTATTAGCCTTCGGGCATTTTCGGACTTCCGCTGGATAGGTCTCCAGGAGGGAGTTCCAGTTGACTGCGGTCATGGTGTGTGATCCGGGTAGGAGCACACTAGGAATGTCTTTGGCGTTTTGGTTGGTTTGGGCATCATGGTTGTGGTTTATGTGAACACACCTTGGATGATACCCATAGGCTTATATATGCCGAGGGCGTACGTGGAATTGGGGTTACCATCCCGTATCGTCGTATTTTGTTTTCTTTATATTCCCCATTCTCTAAATCCCTTGCTATATCCCGTTTTCAAAGTGGTTGTTGTATTCTATTGATATGCATCGAAGTGAACCATTGGGTGGAGTTTTCTCCAGAACCTCTTGGTTACTGAGATATATTCGTATATCTCACCCCGTCTCGGGGCATTTATTTCAGGAGATAGCAGTGGAGCAGGAGCCTCGGGCAAGAGGCCCGCAGAGTGAGCGGTGGAGCGCTTCTTATTTTGCATTTTGTTGGCCGTGTGGCCTAGGCTAGACTTAGGGCATGAACATGTCATTTGTATTTATTAGTAGCTTCATTAGCATCTTGTTCATGCCATTTTTCCTAAGTCTAGTAGTGATGTATTTGGTTATGTTGTCTTTTAAATTAAGTTGAAATTTTAGAAGAATGTAATTTGAAGTTTTAGTTTCAAGTTGTAATTTGTAAAGCCATATTGTAATAGTATTGATGCATGTCTAATTATGATGGAAGGGCCTTAGGCCTATTTTAGGTTATGATAATATGTATGATGGAAATATGCATGAAAAAGGTGTTAGTGATTGCAACTACTTAAGAATGATTAATATGGACTCTATGTTTAATAACTATAAACTGGATTGGGTTGTAACTGCCCCAAGGCGTTGTTGGTCCTTGTGTGTGCCACCCATTGGATTATTACTGTATTATCATGTGTTTATTAGGTACATTTGAGGTTTAAATGATCTTTTACAAATTTGAGATTATTGGAAAAACAAAGGAAACTCTGGCGAATTTTCTGTAGAATTGGCAGATTTTAGGCGAACTTCGGGAGAGCATATCTCCCTCCATAGAGGTCCCCTAGGGACGTGCCATACGCCATTTTGAAGTTTGAGATGTCCTCTACCTTGTGTCAAACTTTGAGGAAATTCTGGGTTGATCTTCGGCCTGAAAAAAATAGAGAAACACGGACTGCCCATGTGCCCCTGCACCTGAGGCAGATTCTGGACCGGATTTGGGAAATTAATTCCCGCTTCATTTCTCAGTAAAATTAAGCGTGTGATATATCAAAATGAATTTTGAGATGTCTAGTTTGTAGGATAAAAATTTGAGAGAAAATGGTTGAGTGGATTGAGTGCAGTAATTCGAGCAATGTGAGTGGTTTGGAGCTTTTTTTGGGGTTGTTTGGGCTAATTGCTTATCCAACTTCAAACGGCGATAACCGGAGCAAATGAGCTCCGAATTGAGCGTATGATAGCTTGTTAAAAAGGGAATTAAGTAGTACAAAAATATAATCTGAGAAGAAGGGTTGGTTGCGATCGGTTTGGTCGCAGAAAAATTTAGAGTGAAACATGTTCGAATTGGTAAAAACGTAAAGTTGGAAATAGGCTAAGTGAGTTTATGGGAACTCCTTAGTAACTCATAATAAATGATGTAAGTTATAAAAATAGTTGAAATAAGTCTTCCGCAAGAGTTTACGGTTACGGTCACAGCTTTTAATTATTACGCTTTTTATGATTTAATTGCTCGCGTAATAGTCGGAAAAAATTTATTCTCGTTTTTTTAAATGAACTGCTGTGATTGTAACTGCGCTTAATATCATAATTAATGTTAACAATACCGGTACGTAACGGGCTGTTAAATTAATTGTGATACAGATCAGAAATTCTTGCAATCACATGATATTCTTCCTGATTCTTCTCCCTGATTCCATGCATGGATGGACAGATAAGAATTTTCCTGAGTATCTAATATAATTTTAATGAAAGAAATTGCCAATATTATCAACCATTTCTCTTAACACTTGATTTAGGTTATTTAACTTTTTTTTATTAAATAAAATTATTTAACTTTTGGCTTTATTTATAAACTTTTAAGGGGTTTAGAAATTTTATGTTAATGCTCCAAAAATTATTTTACAGCTGAGACAATAAAATATGAAGACCACAATTTTTTCCCCTTTTTTATTATCTCGGGCGCTGTGCATATCGACACGATTCTACAAATTTTGTGTTGATGCAGCAACAAAAAATTTATAAATCCCAATTTCTAATTAAAAAATACCATGTCATCGAAATTTTGAATTTACTTTTTATGGTAAGCTAGCATTAAATGTATATTTATATATATATATATATTTTAGATGCTTTAAAAATTTGATCAATTTATACCATAATAAAAATATTTGGGTTATTTATCTGATTAACAAATGTTGGATTCGTTAAATGACATCCATAATTATAACGATCTTAGGGTAGAGAAATTTTTGTCCTATAATTTTCGATACGTTTATTTTAAATTTTGGATACTTCAAAAATTAAACTGCCATCGTGAAAATCAATTTATACCATAATATTTAAAAACATTTGACTTATTTATCCGATTAATAAATGTTAAGACATATTTAATGACAATTGTAACTATAACATTTCAAGGGGTAGAGAAATTTTTATGTATATTTGTTTTTTATTTTTGATATCTCAAGATTTGATTACGATAGTTAAAATCAATTTACACCATATGACTATCGATGGATAGGATTGGTGAATGCACTTTTTGACAAAATTGAATTTGGAAATAGAAACTTCTCATTCAGCTTGTGTTTTGCTTCTTGTTATGATGTCATCCTTGGATGTTAATTGTGATACAGATCAGAAATTCTTGCAATCACATGATATTCTTTCTGATTCTTCGCCCTGATTCCATGCATGGATGGACATATAAGAATTTTCCCGAGTATCTAATATAATTTAAATGAAAGAAATTTCCAATATTATCAATCGTTTCTCTTAACACTTGATTTAAGTTATTTATCTTTTTTTTATTAAAAAAAATTATTTAACTTTTGGCTTTAGTTATAAACTTTTAAGGGGTTTATAAATTTTATGTTAATGCTCCAAAAATTATTTTACAGCTGAGACAATAAAATATGAAGACCACAATTTTTTTCCCTTTTTTATTATCTCGGGCGCTGTGCGTATCGACCCGATTCTACAAATTTTGTGTTGATGCAGCAACAAAAAATTTATAAATCCCAATTTCTAATTAAAAAATACCATGTCATCGAAATTTTGAATTTACTTTTTATGGTAAGCTTGCATTAAATGTATATATATATATATATATATATATATATATATATATATATATTTTAGATGCTTTAAAAATTTGATCAATTTATAACATAATAAAAATATTTGAGTTATTTATCTGATTAACAAATGTTGGATTCGTTAAATGACATCCATAATTATAACGATCTTAGGGTAGAGAAATTTTTGTCCTATAATTTTCGGTACATTTATTTTAAATTTTGGATACTTGAAAAATTAAACTGCCATCGTGAAAATCAATTTATACCATAATAAAAACATTTGACTTATTTATCCGATTAATAAATGTTAAGACATATTTAATGACAATTGTAACTAAAACATTTCAAGGGGTAGAGAAATTTTTATGTATATTTGTTTTTTATTTTTGATATCTCAAGATTTGATTACGATAGTTAAAATCAATTTACACCATATGACTATCGATGGTTAGGATTAGTGAATGCACTTTTTGACAGAATTGAATTTGGAAATAGAAACTTCTTATTCACCTTGTGTTTTGCTGCTCGTTAAGATGTCATCCTTGGATGTTAATTGTGATACAGATCAGAAATTCTTGCAATCACATGATATTCTTCCTGATTCTTCTCCCTAATTCCATGCATGGATGGACAGATAAGAATTTTCCTGAGTATCTAATATAATTTTAATGAAAGAAATTGCAAATATTATCCATCGTTTCTCTTAACACTTGATTTAAGTTATTTAACTTTTTTTTATTAAAAAAAATTATTTAACTCTTGGCTTTAGTTATAAACTTTTAAGGGTTTATAAATTTTATGTTAATGCTCCAAAAATTATTTTGCAGCTGAGACAATAAAATATGAAGACCACAATTTTTTTCCCTTTTTTATTATCTCGGGCGCTGTGCGTATCGACCCGATTCTACAAATTTTGTGTTGATGCAGCAACAAAAAATTTATAAACCCCAATTTTTAATTAAAAAATACCATGTCATCGAAATTTTGAATTTACTTTTTATGGTAAGCTAGCATTAAATATATATATATTTTTTTTAGATACTTTAAAAATTTGATCAATTTATACCATAATAAAAATATTTGGGTTATTTATCTGATTAACAAATGTTGGATTCGTTAAATGACATCCATAATTATAACGATCTTAGGGTAGAGAAATTTTTGTCCTATAATTTTTGATACGTTTATTTTAAATTTTGGATACTTCAAAAATTAAACTGCCATCGTGAAAATCAATTTATACCATAATAAAAACATTTGACTTATTTATCCGATTAATAAATGTTAAGACATATTTAATGACAATTGTAACTATAACATTTCTAGGGTAGAGAAATTTTTATATATATTTGTTTTTTATTTTTGATATCTCAAGATTTGATTGCGATAGTTAAAATCAATTTACACCATAATCACAGTATCCAATTAACAGTGGCCATAATTATAATGGTCCTGAAATGATAACATTCTTTATCGGGTAAGTTTTGACTCGCACGAAAACATGTGTGTACAAATTTTTAGTTAGCAAAGTATTTCCTTTAACAAAAAAAAATTAAAGTATTTCTTTGATTCTTGTAAATAACTTATTTTCAGTTATCCCAAAATTTCGTCGTTTTAAATTAATAAAAAGTATTTCTGTAATTTTATTTATTTTTTTTCAAATAAATTTTACTTAAACACCCGTCATTAATTTTCCTAACTTACGGAAACACCTTCATTAATTCAAAACGACGTAATTTTGGAATCACTTATATCCGGTGACTGAAGAAATTCTTTATCCTTACTTTAATTGTTTAATTGCGGTAGTTGGAATCAATTTACCTTAAAAAAAATTAGAAATGATATTGTAACAACCAATTAGGGTTACTATCAATGTTACAACCAATCAATTTCACCATTAGATCGATTATATTGATCCAACAGTTATATTTATTTCCATCTTTGTATGATTATGATTTATCACATTTAATGATAACCGTTGAATCAATGTAATCGATTTAATGATAAAATTAATTAGTAATAACATTGACTTTGCAAGCTTGCCCCTAATCAATTGGCAATTGCAGCATCCAAGAGTTAATAGTTAAAAAGGGTTAAAAAAAGAAAAGAAAAGAAAAGGCATCTGCTGCGTATTTTCCTTCACAAATTTGCCTTCACCAAGTAATAAAAGCAAGTGGGGCCTTTGTTTTCGGACTATATCTATATTGACAATCCAACATAATCAAATGATTGAAACCATAAAGCAAAGCTTATTTATCTACTTTTTGTTTCTTTTTGGAGATTTAATCAATTAAGTTGAAGATTTAATCGATTAAATCTTCAAGTCAACCATTTTTGTTAGTTTTGACCATTTAATCGATTAAATATTCAACTTAATCGATTAAAGAGGGACAGATTAATAGATAATTTTGAATGAGGGGCAAAATGGTTATTAATTAATTAATTAAGGGTAAAAGGGTCAAAAAGCCTAATTTTTCTGATAGGGTACACAGTTTTAATATGTATATATAATCATTTAAATTTTTTAAATATTTTATGCAAACAGGACTGCAGTGATATCACGATTTAAACGAAGTAATATTTTTTATAATGCTTATTATGTCTGAAATATATATATATATAAGTTTTTTTTTTTATAACAGAAATATATTTTTTTAAGTTTTAAGAAGGATCTCTAAGGATTTAGGGAAAAGATTACGTATCATTCATCAACATATAGGGTTTTCACAAGCTTGTGCTGATAAACCACACAAGGAAAATATATATTATAAAATAGCAAGTTGGTCTTAAATAACCAAACTTACCAAATGTTCAACCAAAGATAAATCAACAGCAATATACCCCAGAGTAATTGGAGTAAATAGAGAACCACAAACTTATACTTACGAAACAGTACCAACTATAACAAATTAAGAGACCATCACCAAGACTACACTCCATATACTGGAGTGAACAACAAGAAGAAGAAGATAACAATGTCTAGGAAAGAAAAGTTGAAAATTCCAGCAGTTTAGAACATCCACTTTTCTTCACAGCAACAAGGCTTCACATATACTGAGCATGAACTCGAACCCTGTTGCGCAGCCACCAATCCTTGGCTGCATCTGCATCAAAAATTTCCCGGCTGCAGACAGAGTTAACAAAGAGTCAAATCAAAACCCACTAATCGTCTAAATAAATTTTTAAATGAAATTTGGCAACATGTTACATGCAATCTAGGATTTTACCATTTCCTAATTTCACCAAAGAACATGCTCCTACGATCATCTAATTGTGAAGGAAAAAACAATAAGGAACATGTTTTTGATATGCATTTTATATTGCCTGCATTTTATATCCATTTCATTGTCAGTAGGGTTGTTAGCCCTTGATATCCCACCATGGAAATACCCCATATTCCCAGCGGGTGCATGGAAATTCCCCGAAGTCGAATCCATGTTCAGCATTGAAGCCATTGGGATATCTTGTTCAGATTCTCCCGAGTTCTGTTCAAAGGCAATAGTAATGTACATGAATGAATCTAGAGAATCCAATAGAGAGCTCTTATTGATGTCAACCTCTTCTCACGATATAGTGATAAACATGAATTGAAGTATCATGAAAAATAACATGGTCGATGAAATAGAGTCTTAACTCTTAACAACATCATATGTGTGTAAAAGTTGTAGATTACCTCATCATCATCCGACCTTGCAGGAGTGTTGAAAACATGTTGATTTAAATTCTGGATATTCTGAAGCTCCCTGATCCTGTCGTAATTCTCAGCCCACAACCTCTGGGCTCGCGGCTTTTAAACATGTCTCGGCTTCAAATTTAAATGCCAAGTACTATAAGTCTTTTTTTTTTGAATAACAAGTATTGTAAGTCTTTATTACTACATGATAATTAATTTTTTTTTCAACAACTAAAATTGTCATATATATATATATATTTGAAGGTCTCTAAGGTACTACATATATTTTCAAAACTTGGGACATATTATACATACCAGAAGCGAATCCTTTTGAGATCATTGCCCCCAGTAGGAATAGACACAACGGTGATGTGAGCATCTGGCTCCATCTTTGCTATCCACTTGTTGGATCCAGTCATGTCCACCATCACTACACTACCAGCTGGTGGTTGAGGTTGACGCCCTCCAGGGGTGGTGTTACCAATTGGGGATTGATTGGGGTTTCTGTAGTCCAAAGCAGGGGTTGAACTTGCGCTTCCACCACCAATGTAGCCGTATGTAACCTCTTCAGAAACGGTGTCATACTTGATGCTCTTGGGGTTGCCATCTTTGATTTTCTTCCCTGAAAGCTTCAGCACCAGATCCTTAATCTGCATATGCAGAATAAAAATTCAAATTAGCATCAATGCATTTAAAAGTCTTAATCATGTACCATACAATTAATACATACCATGGAGTCTTACGGTTTCAGGCTTAGGTCATTTTTAAAGCATCATACAATACCTTTACAGCTGGGCTAGTGGAGAATGTACTTGGTAGAGAATACATGCAAGTGGATGACAACAACATCCTTGAACGTGAAAGTCTATATATGTATATATCCTACTATCAACTATGTACCCCCAATGGAAAGAATTTTCTATTTTTAGAAATCTCCAGTAATTTCTATCCAAATATTACTTGTCCAATTTTTCACACAATTTAGAAATATTTGGTTCGAAATAGTTAGGACATATTATACATACAATTTAGAAACATTTTTCTGATCAGAGGTCATTTGATATTCTGTTTGGTTGATTTTATCGCTGGTTGTTAACTTTTTTTGTTAAAGAATGGCCGAGTATGATAGTTCTTCGATCTTATCTGGTAAGAGCACACGTTCTATATCTCTTCTTGCTTCTTGCACTGATTTTAAAACCTCATGGATTTTGGATTCTGGTGCAACTGATCATATGGCTTGTCGTACTGAGTTATTTTGTTCTTATCATCCTACTGTTGGTAGTCATACTATATCCGTAGCTGATGGATCCCATAAATCAGTTATTGGTTCTGGTAACATTCAAATTCAACCTTCCTTGTTTCTTAAAAATGTTCTTTATGTTCCTCAGCTTTCTACTAATCTTATCTCCACTCAAAAACTTACAACTGATTTGAATTGTTCTATCACATTTTTTCCTTCTCATTGTCTTATTCAGGATCTTACCACGAAGAAGACAATTGGAGTTGCTAATGAACAGGATGGGTTGTATCATCTCCTTCCAGACCATGCTAGCAAAAATCAGTTATTAATGACACGTCATCCTTCTACTGCAGAGTCTATGATTTGGCTCCATCACAAGCGTCTCGGGCATCCACCATTTAGTCTTTTGAAGTCTATGTTCCCCTCTCTGTTTCTCAATAAGTCGGTTGAGACCTTTCATTGTGATGTTTGTGAATTTGCAAAACACCATCGAGTGTCATTTCCTTCTAGCACTATTAAAAGCAGGGAACCTTTTTCTCTTATCCATTCTGACGTTTGGGGCCCTTCTAAAGTGCACAGTGTTTCAGGTGCAAGGTGGTTTGTTTCTTTGATTGACGATTGTACTCGGATAACATGGATATATTTGATGAAAGACAAGTCTGAAGTACCAGAGATATTTATTCGATTTCATCACATGGTTGAGACTCAGTTTGGTAAGGGTATTAAAAGACTCAGATCTGATAATGGTACTGTGTACGTCAATCAACGCCTGTCACAATTCATTTCAGACAGAGGTATGATTCATGAGCTCACATGTGTTGATACCCCTCAACAAAACGGGGTTGTTGAAAGGAAAAATTGTCACCTTCTTGAAGTTGCTAGAGCACTACTTTTTCAGACATCTGTTCCTAGTTCTTATTGGGGAGAAGCAGTATTAGCTGCAACTTTTTTGATCAACCGTTTACCTTCACGGGTCCTTAACAATATCAGTCCTATTCATTCCATGACTTCCTTCTTTCCTTCTGTTCCCATATTGCAGAGCCTTCCACCAAGAGTGTTTGGATGTGTTGCCTTTGTCCATGTTCATAAACAACATCGAAGTAAGTTGGATCCTAGGGCTCTTAAATGTGTCTTCCTTGGTTATAACCCTTATAAAAAAGGGTACAAGTGTTATCATCCACCAAGTCAGAAATTTTTTGTTTCTATGGATGTCACCTTTCAAGAATCTGAATCTTATTTCCTGGGTCCTCATCGTCAGGGGGAGAATAGTTCTTCAGAAGACTCGTCCCCTTCCTTCTTTGAGTCTGGATGAATCTTCTCTCTTCCTAGTGTGTCTGCTCCTGGTGTGTCAGAACCTTCAAATACACCTGAGATACAACCCATACTGTCTCACCAGCAACCTCAATCGTCTGAACCACTGGTAAGTCCTGAATCTCCTATTTCTTCTGAGTCTCCTGAATCTCCTGTTTCTGATTCTAATATTATTTCCTCTCATGATTTGTCTATTTCTTCTGATATCTCTAATGACTTACCCATTGCTTCTACTTCTGATGACTTACCTATTGCTCTTAGAAAAGGAAAAAGATCTTGTCACAAGAAAACTTGTTCCTCCTGTCCCTCTTGTACTCAATACCCTATCTCCCACTTTGTGTCCTCTGCTAATCTTTTTGTGCAGCACAAAAGCTTTGTTTCAGCACTAGATTCTATTGCAATCCCAAAATCAGTACATGAAGCCTTGAAAGATAGGAATTGGGCTCAAGCCATGCAAGAGGAGATGAATGCTTTGGAGAAAAATAAAACATGGGAGGTTATTGATAGACCCAACGGAAAGAAAGCAGTAGGGTGCAGATGGGTTTATGCCCTGAAATATAATTCTGATGGCACTCTTGAGAGATATAAGGCTCGATTAGTGGCCAAAGGTTACACTCAAACCTATGGCATTGATTATGAAGAAACCTTTGCTCCAGTTGCAAAGATGAATACAGTGAGAATCTTGTTATCCCTTGCTGCCCATTGCAATTGGGATATAAATCAATTTGATGTGAAAAATGTTTTCCTCAATGGTGAGTTAGAAGAAGAAGTCTACATGGAAATCCCGCCTGGTTTTGATTCTGTGAAGGGGGAAAATAAAGTTTGTAGATTAAAAAAGGCCTTGTATGGATTGAAGCAGTCACCTCGTGCTTGGTTTGAAAGATTTACTAAGGTTATGATGACCTTAGGATACAGACAAAGCCAAGGAGATCACACTCTTTTCTTCAAGCACTCCCAAAATGGGAAGCTTACTGTGCTCCTTGTATATGTTGATGATATTATTATCACAGGTGATGATTTTGTGGAGAGACAGATTCTGCAACCACGGCTTGCCTCTGAGTTTGAAATCAAAGACCTTGGGAAACTGAGATATTTCCTAGGGATAGAAGTAGCTCATTCAAGCAAAGGAATATTTATCAGCCAGAGGAAATATGTTCTTGATCTTCTCAAAGAAGCAGGAAAGCTCGGGTGTAAACCCTCTAATACTCCTATTGAGCAAAATCACAAGATGGGCTCTGAAGAAGAAAGTCCTCCGGTTGATAAAGGACAATATCAACGGCTAGTTGGGAAATTGATATATCTGGCCCATACTAGACCAAACCTAGCTTATGCTGTTAGTGTTGTCAGTCAGTTTATGCACGATCCAAAAGAAAAACACATACAGGCAGTAGAGAGAATTCTTCAGTATCTTAAAGGTACTCCTGGTAAAGGATTGTTATTCCGACGTGATGGCAATCTATCTTTAGAAGTCTACACAGATGCTGATTATGTTGGATCCGTGACTGACCGTCGTTCTACCACTGGTTATTGCATGTTTCTTTGCGGTAACTTGGTGACATGGAGAAGTAAGAAACAAGATGTGGTTGCCAGATCAAGTGCAGAAGCTGAATTTCGAGCTATGGCTCAAGGCATTTGTGAGTTACTGTGGCTGAAAATTGTACTTGATGATCTCAAAATAAAATGTGAGGGACCTATGAAGCTGCTATGTGATAATAAGTTCGCTATTTGTATAGCTCATAATCCAGTCCAACATGATCGGACTAAACATATTGAGGTTGACCGCCATTTCATCAAAGAGAAACTTGATAGCGGGTTGATTACCACTCCAAACACTCCCACTGGGCGTCAATTAGTTGATCTATTAACAAAGGGGCTTCCGTCAGACAGATTTCAAGAACTTACTAGCAAGCTGAGAATGATAAATATATATTCCTCAGCTTGAGGGGGAGTGTTGTAAATAATAATTATTTAGTTATTATTTAGTCATTTATTTGTTGTATTGGGCCAAGCCCATTAGGTTAAAATTAGGTCAAATATTCTCTATAAATAGAGAACCCCTTGTACAGATTATTTACAATTCTATAATATATTAGAATACCCTTTTTCAAGTAAAATTTAGGAAAATAAATTTGAAAATAAGCCTAGGATGGCCGAACCTACCAAGTGTGGGTGAGGTGATTTCGTGATTTTGCGTTTTGATGCAATTTGACGCGTACTAACGAATGTACGTGATTGTATAGGTTGCCGTACGTTGACTTGAATCCCGAACCTTGAATCTGGGAGTTTCCCTTGGTCCTGGACCAAGTGGATTGAGGTAAGTAATTGGTTCAATGCATGTATAATTGTAAATTAGCATGTATTGTATGAATTATAAGTGATTGGGAATGTCCTCTGTGTAGGCATTCTGCTGTGTACCAAGTTGAGGGATAAGCTGCTGCGGAGCTTGTGAAAACAATATTTAAGGTAACCTCTTGGTACTGGGGCTTGTTCCCCTTTTCTATTCCACCTTGCCAGTTGATGGCAACGGTAGGAAGTGTATATGAGTATTGTAGAACACATGAGCATGCATGCATTATTACAATGGTTACTTATGTACCGAGTCTCTGGCCAGTAGACAGTTTTCTTAGCCTTCGGGCAGTTTCGAACTTCCACTGGATAGGTCTCCAGGAGGGAGTTCCAGTTGACCGTGGGTTATGGTGTGTGATCCGGGTAGGAGCACACTAGGAATATCTTTGGCGTTTTGGATGGTTGGGGCATCATGGTTTTGGTTTCTTTGAACGCACCTTGGATGATACCCATAGGCTTATATATGCCCAGGGCGTACGTGGAATTGGGGTTACCATCCCGTATCGTCGTAGTTTGTATCTTTATATTCCCCATTTCTCTAAAACCCTTGCTATATCCCGTTTTAAAAATTGGTTGTTGTATTCTATTCATATGCATCGAAGTGAACCATTGGGCGGAGTTTTCTCCAGAACCTCTGGGTTACTGAGATATATTCGTATATCTCACCCCGTCTCGGGGCATTTATTTCAGGAGGTAGCAGTGGAGCGGGAGCAGCGGGCAAGAGGCCCGCAGAGTGATTCAGTGGAGTTTTAGCCTTTTGCATTTTGTTGGCTATGTGGCCTAGGCTAGACTTAGGGCATGAACATCTCATTTGTATTTTGGTTGGAGCTTCATTAGCATCTTGTTCATGTCATTTTGCCTAAGTCTAGTGGTCATGCCATGTAGTTTATTTTACCAATTGTATTTATGTTGTAATATTGGAAGATTGTAATTAAGTTTCATTGGGAGTTGTAAGTTTTAAAGCAATATTGTAATCGTATCTTGATGCATGTCTATTTATGATGGAAGGGCCTTAGGCCTATTATAGGTTATGATTATATGTATGATGAAAATGTGCATGAAAATGGTGTTAGTGATTGCAACTATCTAAGAATGATTATTGTGAGCTATATGTTTAATAACTATAAACTGGATTGGGTTGTAAGTGCCCCAAGGCGTTGTTGGTCCTTGTGTTTGCCACCCATTAGATTATTATTGTATTAATATGTGTTTATTAGGTACATTTGAGGCTTAAATTATCTTGTACGAATTTGGTATTATTGGAAAAACAAAAGAAACTCTGGCGAATTTTTTGTAGAATTGGCAGATTTTAGGCGAACTTCGGGAGAGCATATCTCCCTCCATAGATGTCCAATAGGGACGTGCCATACGCCATTTTGAAGGTTGAGATGTCCTCTACCTTGTGTTAAAATATGGGAAAAATATGGGTTGTTCTTAAACCTAGAAAAATTGTTGGAACGCAGACTGCTCATGTGCCCACTGCACATGTGGCAGTTCTGGTCCTGTTTTGGGAAATTAATTCCCGCTTCGTTTCTCAGTCAAATTAAGCATATGATATATCAAATCGAAGATTGACGTGTCTAGTTTATGGTGTACAAATTTGAGAGCAATTGAATGAGTGGATTGAGTGAAGTAATTCATGGAGTGAAAGAGGTTTAGAGCTGCTTTGGGGTTGGTTGGCTATTTTGCTTATCCAACTTCAAACGGTGATAACCGGAGCAAATGAGCTCCAAATTGAGCGTGTGATAGCTTTTTGAAAAGGGAATTAAATTAGACAAAGATATAACCTGAGAAGAAGGTCTAATTGTGAGCGGTGTGTGCGCAAAAAATTTAGGAATGAACCATGTTCAGATAGGTAAAAACGTAAAGTTTGGTAATGGGCTAAGTGGGTTTATGGGAACCCCTTAGTAACTTATAATAAGTATATTGTGATGTAAAAATAGATAAAATAAAAATTTCGCAAGAGTTAACAGTTATTGTCACATCTTTTAATTATTACGCGTTTTATTGTTTTAAATGCTCGCGTAATAATCGGAAAAAGTTTATTCGTATTTTTATAAATGAATTGCTGTGATTGTAACTGCGCTTAATATCATAATTAATGTTAACAATACCGGTACGTAACGGGCTGTTACACAACACAACTACGGTTCTACGAAATCCCAGAATATTCGGATATTTCTCGGGACCATATCCGGATATGCAATATCCGGATATCTCACTGGACATATCCGGATATGCAATATCCGGATATCCAGAATCCCATATCCGGATATCTAATATCCGGATGTCCAAATCCCATATCCGGATATTTCTCGGGCAAATATCCGGATATTTAACGACAGAATGCAGAAACTGCTTTTCGTGAAGATATCCTTCCAAGGTTGGGTTTTTACCTATTTTAAACACCTAAACATGCATTTCTAGGTGTGTTTGACCAACCCCAACATTAAGTTATCATCTTTTAACCTTTACATGTATAAGGTTCCATTTTTAAGCTCAAAGACTCAAGATCAAAGGTGATGAGGCTTACCAAAATTATTTTCAGTTATCCCAAAATTATTTTGATTCTTGTAAATAACTTATTTTCAGTTATCCCAAAATTACGTCGTTTTGAATTAATAAAAAGTATTTCTGTAATTTTATTTATTTTTTTATCAAATAAATTTTACTGAAACACCCTTCATTAATTTTCCTAACTTACAGAAACACCCTTCATTAATTCAAAACGACGTAATTTTGGAATCACTTATATCCGGTGACTGAAGAAATACTTTATCCTTACTTTAATTGTTTAATTGCGGTAGTTGGAATCAATTTACCCTAAAAAAAAATTAGAAATGATATTGTAACAACCAATTAGGGTTACTATCAATGTTACTACCAATCAATTTCACCATTAGATCGATTATACTGATCCAACAGTTATATTTATTTCCATCTTTGTATGATTATGATTTATCACATTTAATGATAATCGTTGAATCAATGTAATCGATTTAATGATAAAATTAATTAGTAATAACATTGATAATAATCCTAATTGATTTTTATAATATCTTACCTAGTGAATGACGATCACAACTACAATGGTCCTGAGCTAGCAAAATATGTTGTCAAATAAGTTTCAGCCCACCTGTTTAGAATCAATTGACCCTCTAACAAATATGTTTGACTTGTTTTAATTATTGGTGATTGGGCTTTGTGAATGATGACAACAGCTATTAAAGTCCTACCTTGGTAAACGAAGACCCTACCTTTATCTTTTGCAAAATTCTATGTCAAGTAAGTTTGACCCACATATTTTAGAATCTATTCACACCATAACAAATATGTTTGGCTTTTGCTCTAACATTAATTAAATTTATGATTCAGTGAATGATAGTAACTACAACGATTCTAAGATAAGAAAACTCCTTATTAGGTAAATTTCGACCCACACGAAGATGTAACGATTAGACTTTGTCTTGAACTGGGATTCATTCAAATGGATATGTTAGTGAATTTGATTTTAGGTTTTTGCAGAGCGAAGGTCTCTTTGCATGGGAGTTTTCTATAAATTTGAGCATACAAATAATTAATTTACTTTTTAGCCCTTAAAAGAAGTAGTATAGTATATTTGACGGGAGTGAATCATTAATGGTGATAAGGGAAGAGAGAGAAAAAGTATTGAAATAGTTAGTTATAAAATTATAATTGTTGATTCACCTCTATATGATTAGGATTCTTCCATATGATGTGATGATGTTAAATAAAACATATGAGAGAATTCGTTTTCATATTTGATACCTTTTGTAGTAGTCATATGATCGGAATCAAGGAGATTTTTATATCTCGATGGATGAGAAATTCAAATATATTATCAAATCATTTATTAAGCTCTTTTAGAGGTTTTCTCAACTAATCCGTGTGTGTTATTTTTTATTTTAATTTTATACAACTAATCTGTTTTTTAGTTTGTAATGTTAAATAATCGTCACGTACACTACTTGGGCATAATTCGGAAAACAGATTATGCATACGTATCTTGATCTATCGTATTATTATTGTTGTGATTTTGTTAATTGATCGTTGTGCTTTGTTTAAAGTACAGTGCCACCTTTTTATCTATTCAAATCGAATCGGATTAGTTGCGAAGCAATGAACCGAATGGAATATTTCCAAAAAAAGTACAGTGCCACCTTTTTATCTATTAAAATCGAATTTGGGACACTAAATTAAGTTTTATACATTTTATATGAATAATTGACAGGTTTTGTTATAGTTATTTTTATGCCTTTCTCTTGTAACATCAAAAAAGAAACACGTGAAAAAAATAAGACTATTCAAATCATGACATATTAAAAAGGATATGTTTTTCGGCTTTTTGACCCTTTTACCCTTCATTAATTAATTAATAATCATTTTGTCTCTCATTCAAAACTATCTATCAATCTGTCACTCTTTAATCGATTAAGTTGAAGATTTAATCGATTAAAAGGACAAAACTGACAAAAATGGTTGACTTGAAGATTTAATTAATTAAATCTTCAACTTAATCGATTAAATCTCCAAAAAGTTAGCAAGTGTTGTCTTGTCACTTGAGATAGGAACGAAAGATTTTTTTTTCTCCCCTCCAATTTTTATCATGCTTTCGGAGTTTATGGATGAGCTTTAATTTTATAATTCCATTTAATGTTGTCTTGTCATTGCATTTAGCATTACCAAGTGTGTTGACTTTGCAAGCTTGCCCCTAATCAATTGGCAATTGCAGCATCCAAGAGTTAATAGTTAAAAAGGGTTAAAAAAAGAAAAGAAAAGAAAAGGCGTCTGCTGCGTATTTTCCTTCACAAATTTGCCTTCACCAAGTAATAAAAGCAAGTGGGGCCTTTGTTTTCGGACTATATCTATATTGACAATCCAACATAATCAAATGATTGAAACCATAAAGCAAAGCTTATTTATCTACTTTTCGTTTCTTTTTGGAGATTTAATCGATTAAGTTGAAGATTTAATCGATTAAATCTTCAAGTCAACCATTTTTGTTAGTTTTGACCATTTAATCGATTAAATCTTCAACTTAATCGATTAAAGAGGGACAGATTAATAGATAGTTTTGAATGAGGGGCAAAATGGTTATTAATTAATTAATTAAGGGTAAAAGGGTCAAAAAGCCTAATTTTTCTCATAGGGTACACAGTTTTAATATGTATATATAATCATTTAAATTTTTTAAATATTTTATGCAAACAGGACTGCAGTGATATCACGATTTAAACGAAGTAATAATTTTTATAATGCTTATTATGTCTGAAATATATATATAATTTTTTTTTTTATAACAAAAATATTTTTTTTAAGTTTTAAGAAGGATCTCTAAGGATTTAGGGAAAAAATTATGTATCATTCATCAACATATAGGGTTTTCACAAGCTTGCGCTGATAAACCACACAAGGAAAATATATATTATAAAAGAGCAAGTTGGTCTTAAATAACCAAACTTACCAAATGTTCAACCAAAGATAAATCAACAACAATATACCCCACAGTAATTGGAGTAAATAGAGAACCACAAACTTAAACTTACAAAACAGTACCAACTATAACATATTAAGAGACCATCACCAAGACTACACTCCATATACTGGAGTGAACAACAACAAGAAGAAGATAACAATGTCTAGGAAAGAAAAGTTGAAAATTCCAGCAGTTTAGAACATCCACTTTTCTTCACAGCAACAAGGCTTCACATATGCTGAGCATGAACTCGAACCCTGTTGCGCAGCCACCAATCCTTGGCTGCATCTGCATCAAAAATTTCCCAGCTGCAGACATAGTTAACAAAGAGTCAAATCAAAACCCACTAATCTTCTAAATAATTTTTTAAATGAAATTTGGCAACATGTTACATGCAATCTAGGATTTTACCATTTCCTAATTTCACCAAAGAACATGCTCCTACGACCATCTAATTGTGAAGGAAAAAACAATAAGGAACATGTTTTTGATATGCATTTTATATTACCTGAATTTGATACGGCGAATTTGCCTGGTCCCATTAGCTGACCTCTTCAAAGTGATTGACACTCCAGGATCATCCTGCTCAACCCATTCAGCATCCATGTCATTGTCAGTAGGGTTGTTAGCCCTTGATATCCCACCATGGAAATACCCCATATTCCCAGCGGGTGCATGGAAATTCCCCGGAGTCGAATCCATGTTCAGCATTGAAGCCATTGGGATATCTTGTTCAGATTCCCCCGAGTTCTGTTCAAAGGCAATAGTAATGTACATGAATGAATCTCGAGAATCCAATAGAGAGCTCTTATTTATGTCAACCTCTTCTCACGATATAGTGATAAACATGAATTGAAGTATCATGAAAAATAACATGGTCGATGAAATAGAGTCTTAACTCTTAACAACATCATATGTGTGTAAAAGTTGTAGATTACCTCATCATCATCAGACCTTGCAGGAGTGTTGAAAACATGTTGATTTAAATTCTGGATATTATGAAGCTCCCTGATCTTGTCGTAATTCTCAGCCCACAACCTCTGGGCTCGCGGCTTATCAAACATGTCTCGGCTTCAAATTTAAATGCCAAGTACTATAAGTCTTTTTTTTTTGAATAACAAGTATTGTAAGTCTTTATTACTACATGATAATTAATTTTTTTTTCAACAACTAAAATTCTCATATATATATATATATATATATATATATATTTGAAGGTCTCTAAGGTACTACATATATTTTCAAAACTTGGGACATATTATACATACCAGAAGTGAATCCTTTTGAGATCATTGCCCCCAGTAGGAATAGACACAAAGGTGATGTGAGCACCTGGCTCCATCTTTGCTATTCACTTGTTGGATCCAGTCATGTCCACCATCGCTACACTACCAGCTGGTGGTTGAGGTTGACGCCCTCCAGGGGTGGTGTTACCAATTGGGGATTGATTGGGGTTTGTGTAGTCCAAAGCAGGGGTTGAACTTGCGCTTCCACCACCAATGTAGCCGTATGTAACCTCTTCAGAAACGGTGTCATACTTGATGCTCTTGGGGTTGCCAGCTTTGATTTTCTTCCCTGAAAGCTTCAGCACCAGATCCTTAATCTGCATATGCAGAATAAAAATTCAAATTAGCATCAATGCATTTAAAAGTCTTAATCATGTACCATACAATTAATACATACCATGGAGTCTTACGGTTTCAGGCTTAGGTCATTTTCAAAGCATCATACAATACCTTTACAGCTGGGCTAGTGGAGAATGTACTTAGTAGAGAATACATGCAAGTGGATGACAACAACATCGTTGAACGTGAAAGTCTATATATATATATATCCTACTATCAACTATGTACCCCCAATGGAAAGCATTTTCTATTTGTAGAAATCTCCAGTAATTTCTATCCAAATATTACTTGTCCAATTTTTCACACAATTTAGAAACATTTGGTTCGAAATAGTTAGGAGAGACATCAAAAGGAAGAAGGAAGAGCATGAAGAAGAAGGTAAACTAATAAGCAAATATAAAGGAGAGACATCAAAAGGAAGAAGGAAGAGCATTGAAGAAATCATTGAAGTAATCATTGAAGGATGAAGTTAAGCTTAACACTTTCATTGAATGAAACAGTGACAGGAAATGGCCATTTACGGTAAACAAAAGCAATGATTAGGTTACAGGGAAAGCGCCGAAATAAAGACCGCACAGATGCAGCAATTGAGTTACAATGCAACTAATGAATAACAATGCTCCAAAAAACAACATCTTTCACGTGAAACAAAATGGTCCTAAGATAACTGTAACACCCCAAATTTCTAACAATTTATAAAAAAATCTTATAATAAATAAATTGTCAAAATTCTTTTTTTTTTACAATTATAATAATAGAAATATTGTGAAAGCTAATCTAAATCTAATTTGGGGAATGTTACCGTCGCACCTGTACAATGGACATGTGCAAGGCTAAATTTATTACAATAAAATAAAACCAAAGATTAAAGTTTAAATAAAGGAAATATGTCTTATGCATTTATTTAAATCTCATAAATTTCTAACTAAAGATTAGGATACACACAATAAAACATATAACTACCTAAAGATTAGGATACACACAATAAAATTTCATACACAACGAACCTACAACCCACCTAGAGATTAGGATTACCTGGTCTCCGTGTTTGGTGACTTCTACAACTTGGGGAAGAGAAGCGGTTGGTAACCAAAGAAAGATAATAATAAAAATAAAAATTTAAAGTGAGGAGAGAGAAAGAGAAATTGTAGAGGAGAAGAAGAGTGGTGGAGAATTATTGAGGATTCAGAGTGAATTGGTTTGGTTATGTTAGGTCTCTATTTATAGTTGAAGTTTTGGGCTCGGATATGGGCTTCGTGCATTTATTTCCATTTTCTTTATTGATGTATTTGGCTCAGATTTTGGCTTTATACACTATTGACTCAATGCTGACTCATCATATCTAAACAATTTATGTTTGTTGACTCATCTTATCTAAATCATCAATCAAACATTAATACATAAATCATCAATCAAATATTAATATATAAATCATCAATCAAACATTAATACATAAATCATGAATTCAAACATTAATACATAAATCATCAATCAATTAATAAACCAATTAATCATGATTTATCATCTAATTTTTATATATATCATCTAATTGTAACGAGTGGCGGTGAGATGAATGTAGTACAGACAAGCTGGACGTAGCCTATTTTGGGTGAACCAGGGTAAATCGCTGTGTCTATTCTCTTTCTCTCTCTCTCTCTTTTCTTTTCCGTTCTTGATTCGTGTGATTGTCAATTTCCAACACTTAAAAGGTGATTAAAATCAATTTACATCATAACAAGCATATATGACTTATTTTCCTTATTAATAAACTTTCGGGCTCAGTGAATGGAGAAATTCCTAATTGAGTAAGTATGACTTGTAGGGATGGTAAATAAATCAGGAGCCTTTCAGAGCCTTTGACCCATCTCGTGAAGGTCTGAGCTTACATATCTAAAATTGATTGTTGGAATCAGGCTTGAACTTATATAAAAGCTCGTTTAAAAAAAAAGATCTCAGGTTCCAATTCAAAAACCCGACCTTAGAGCCTTCCAGGCCGGCCTAGTATACTAATTTTTTTTATTTTTTATACTACACATAATAGCCATCTCTCTCCTCAACTCATTTCACCTCATTTTATTGGTTAAATATAATTTTTGAATGATTTTGTTCTATATTATGCTCTTTGGATATACGTTGAATTTATGAATCTTTGTTGAATTATTAGTGCTGTTGATCGTATATTCTGTTTGGATAAAATTTTGTTGTCTTGTATTTTTTAACAGGCAAAATCAAGTTTTAATTTAACTCAAATTACAATTTAAAATTAAATTTTGCCAATTATGTAAGTTAGTATAAATATCAGGAATGGATCATTCAATATGTTATTTAATATGATTATGTTATATGAGATAATTTTAGTTATTTATAAATAAATCAACAATTATCTTTTTGTCACTCTCTATTTTAATATTTTCTTATCTCTCATCTTTTGTCATTGTTATTTTGTTTATAAATAATTAAAATTATCTCACATAACCTCATGTTGAATTACACAGGGGAAGATTCATTCTCATAAATATTACACTTCATTTGCATTGTTTATGACAATAAACAAAAATGGATCCTTTTATATGACATAAAATCCTGTGATATAATTTCAAATAAAAATAAATTAACAGTGGTTTTAATAACAGTGGTTTTTACCATGTGATAGCTAACTCATTCCAAATTTATTTAACATTGCGAGTTGTTATCTGTCGTTATTACACCATAGAAACTCAATATTCACATTTCACATTATGACAATTCTCCAATTCATTTTAATTGTAATTGTAACGGTCTATTCACACCTCCTGCACTATGAAAAGATTACTGCACTATTTTTTTTTTTTTTTAGGTTACAAGAATTTGAATACAACACCCAAAAAAAAATTTCTCAAGTTTTTTTAATAAAAACAAGACAACTACAAAAATTCAGGCATTTTGTGGGGGTCATATTTTCATATTGTGGAGGTCTTTAACCCTCACAAAAGATATTTGTGGCATTCACATCAACCCCCAGTTTTGCCTTCGCCACAACATATTTTGTGGGGGTTTTATGTGCAATGCCACAATTTGTTGAGTATTTTCTGGAGGTTCGAGACCCCCACAAATGTTACAATTTTTGACATTCTCTAACCTCCACAACATGTTTTATTTTTTGTAGGTTAAAAACCTCCACAAAATTGTTTCAATTTATGGCATTCTCTAACCTCCACAATCTATTTAGCATTTTTGACATTTCTATACCTCCACTATTTGTCTTATTTCGTAGCAGCTTCAAATTGCTTAAGTTGAAAGTTTTATATATCATAATTTGGAGATTGGGCCTATCTAATCACTTGATTTGTTAGCCAATTTTATTTTTAGTACCTGTTATAATGGTAAACCACAATAAAGCTGCACATTCGATGAGTTGAAGTTAATTGTCTTAATTGATCTGTCTCATCCAAATATAAAGTATAAGATAGATAACTAACAAGAATAAATAAGAAATCAAGTCCAAAAATTTTCAAATTTACATATTTGTAAATTTAGAAACTGATGAGTAAGAATCCCCCTTTCCCCTAAAAAGAAAGCCTTATTTGTCATAGCAAAGAAATGTGGAAGATACGGTTTTTCCAATGTAATTTTTACTTATCCTATCAAACTCATACAATACCCTAAATTTTTTAACTATGCAGTAGTGCCTCATCAGACGAGAACATGAGACTTTGCAGCATCACATGAGCATTTTGCCCTGCCACTCTTACTAAGGACACAAATACATGTCTCAAGAATCTCAAAATCCTCATCCCAGCACAACAAGGTTGCTTTTTCAGGATTCTTCAAAAAGATCTTAGAAGCAAGGAACCCAACTAATGTCCATGTTTGATAACGCCTAGCTTGTTTTCCAATAAATCTTCTTGTTCGGGTGTCAATATTCAAGCCAAGAATCAACTGGTATCCTTTTCTCCGCCAAAGCAACTGCTTTATGAGCTAGTTCATTTCTCCCCATTTTGATGCATGCCAACGTGAACTAAAGATCATGCGTGAACAAACATATTAGATATTAAAGCAAAGTTTAGTTGTGAAGATGAGTCTTTCACAATAAGTGTAGAATTAGATATTAAACCAAAAAATGTAGAAACTAGAACAACTCAATATTGGATGGATATTTAGGAAATGACAGAGGGAAAGCCTTGGAGCAGCAGTAATGTTGTTTCTTGTGACCGGAAGTCACGGGTTCAAGTCAGGGAAACAACATCTTTGCAAAAAAAGCAAAGGTAAGGCTGTGTACAATCAACCCTCATCTTTTCCCTTGCATGTCTAGGAAACCTTGTGTACCGGGGTTTTCCCTTTGTCATTTATTTAGGAAATGACAAACTTACAATTATGAACAAAGGAGATGCGAACATTGAAATGAGAGAAGCACAACTCAAGAACCCACAAACATCCGGCGCATTGAACTGTCAGCTATTTGCATGCTTCCCACTAGTATGATCACAAATAAGCCCAAAACTACCAGCAGCAATCCAAGCATTCTCACCTATCAAATGGAAGTTCAAAGTAGCAGAGCTTAGACATGAATCAATGTGTTTT
>NW_026897025.1:0-27544 GCF_033153095.1 Gastrolobium bilobum | reverse complement strand
GATGTATATATTTATATCTCACATATCATATATGTATTTTGGAGAGTATGGAGATGTCAATACCTCTTTTGATTATGATTATGGATACTCGTTGAGCCATATGTATAGATTATTTCACTTATGTGCTTTTGTTCTATTATTAATGCATGGAGGAGGGACTTAGCCTATGATCAAGTTATTGGACATCTTTCATGTTATTAATGCATGTAAAAGACTTCGATAATATGTTTTGCATTAGGTAAGTTCTCATTTATGTAGTTTGTGGATATTTATGTATTTTGATACAATTATGATGAAAGGGCTTTATGCCTATTGGATAGACTGAGATGATGTCAGTATTTATTGAATTGTTTATCAGGTTGAGATATCATATGGGAATTATCCCTAAATGTCCGGAAAACAAACAGAGCTATGTCCGTTTTGTTTGGACGATGTTGGTAGGAGATTATCTCCTTGTATGATTAACTATCTGCGTTGTCATGTGAAGCCATGTTGTTTATGGAAACTTTTTGGTGGTATAATAAGTTTAACCGAGATTAGATGTTTTGGCAATTTATATGAGTTATAATTACAATTTGAATTGTTTATAAATACGAAAAGTTGTTTTAAGCAGTAAAAGTTAATTATTTGAAAATAAAAAAAATTATTCGTGTTTTAATCAACTATTGTGATTGTAACTAGTCTTAATATCATACGTAATGGTAATAAACCGGTTATAGGTTGGCAAGTTACACCTTTGGCCTTCTTGCCAGACTTGCCTTCGATCGGTTCCCTACGTGGAAAATTCTTCTCATTACTATGGGGTTCAATGGCTTATCGTTAGCCTCAGAATCAACCCCTTCCCTACTGGCAGGTAGGTATAATTAACATTTTTTTATTTGGTTATGAAAAATCAGTCGAATGTTGAATCAATGAATGCAATTTCAGGTGTGCGTGTTTCTCTCTGTGTGTATATGGGAGGCAATAGCACAACATGGCTGACAATAGGGTAATTTTGTCCCTAAAAAATTACAAATTATTCTTATGGGATGAGATTTGTAAAATACCACGATATTTTAAGTTGGTATTTTTTTCATAAAAATAAATTCCAAGAATCTGATTTTTGGAAAAAAAATAATAATTAATCCTCATACCAAATATGACTAAATAGAATTTTTAATATCAATTTTTTTGAAAATCTAAAAAAAAATCTTCTACCAAACACTCTATATATATATATGATTAGTTCTTGAAATTTCTAATTAATTTTGTGACAGTGATGTAATACTCAATATTTTTATTTTTATTTTATGTTTTTACGTCATTTTCGAGGTTAGGTTTGTTATGATCTAACAGTTAAAATTAGTATAAAGTTCACGTTAAAAGTTTAATGTGAGAAGGAAAACCGGGAAATGTCAGAAGCGTATTCAAATTTCCATTTTCACAGAGCAGACGACAGTCCAGCAGCGATTCTTCTAGATCTCTGCATCACATCGAAAAAACGAGGCAGAGAGAGGTTCTGTGCAATAATTAAGTATAAAAATAATGTATTTTTCTCTGCATCAGCCATCACATCCCAATTTAATGTATTTTTTCTTTTTAATTAAAAAAACAAAGGGATAATGGTCCTTTGAAAAAATAATAAAAATAGGAAAAATATTTCTATATGCCACACTCACTTGTAAATAAGTGGGTTTCAATTAGTGATGATAACGGGTCGAGTCGGGCCGAGCTTTGGACTTAAAAGGTTAAGTCTGTGTTTAAATGTGTCAGCCTGATCAAATCTGTTATCTGTTATGAATATGATTATCGGCATATGGCCTAACTTATTTACAAAAAATGGAAGACAATTAAAATGTGGCCTAACTTATTTACAAAAAATGGAAGACCCTGTTTAAAAAAAATAAGACAACAAAAATTCATCCAAGCAGAATGTACAATCAACAACACTAGTAATTTCATAAATATCATAAATTCAATATATACCAAAATAACATAATATAGAACAAAATCATTCAAAAAGTCTGTTTAACCAATAAAATTGGATGAAATGTATTGTAGTATAAAAATATAAAATAAAAATAAAAATTAACGAGCTTTTGCATTGAAGTCTGAGGCCTTTTTATTAAATGAGCTTTTATACAAGTTCAAGCCTGGTTCCAACAACCAATTTTAAGCATACAAGCTTAGGCCTTAACGAGCCGAGTCAAAGGTCACTGGTTTGTTTATCACCCTTAGTTTCAATGCGCCAAATAAATATTTTGTGGCAAATATAAAAATATTAAAACTCATAATAAATAATAAAAATATATAAAAACTCACCAAAACGACGTAGTTTCATTAAAATGACACAAAGTTGTGTCATTTAAAATGATAAACATGCAGTGCGCATATGGAATAAATTGAACAAAAGTTCAACAAAATCATATAACAGAATTACTATTTACTTTATTTAGAATATTAATTAAAAGTGGAATAGCACTCTAATACATTTAAGTTCACCGTTTTATAGCCTAATTTCAAAAATAAAAAATGAGTTTAATAAAAACAATAAGAGTAAATAAATTTCCTTGATTTCTTTTTCCTTCTTTGTTCTTACCATTATGTCATCCAAATCCAAACACACTATACGAGTAGGTAAAGCCATCCTAATTCAAAATCAACACATATCCATGTTTAGTATGTGTGTCAATATTTTTCTTTTGTGTTACACGTCTTTAATATTATGATCCGATCTTAAAATTTCTATTCAGTTGATTAAAATGATAATGATACGAGTATGAAAAAGAGACTAAAAATGGAGACAATGATATTTTCTTTAGTTTTATATCATTTTAGGTATGGTCAAGAGGTGCTTGGTTGTCGTTTTAAACTTCATTTCTAAACTGAGGAGACCAGTCCTTGGGCGGTTGTTCTCGCTAAGTTTCCATTCATAGAGATTGAGGAATGCATAGAGTTCGATCATTTTATATGCTGCGAAATCCAAGCTAATGTGGAGCAACAAAATATTGATAAAACATGCATCTTTTCAACAATCATGTTATCCCTTCTCTGCTCTTTTCTCTATTAGGAATTGTATTATTTACCTCGGCAGTTCCCGTTTACAACGATAATTACTGCCCAAACACCGCAACTTATCAATACAACATTACATTCCAAAGCAATCTCAAGATTCTCCTCTCAGATCTCACTTCCAACGCCTCCCAAGGCCGCGACGGCTACTACCTGACAAACATAGGCTTGGCGACCATAAATGTCGCCAGTGGCATCTTCCTCTGTCGCGGCGACGTCGCCTCTGCCATATGTCAGGAGTGTGTCGCCTCCGCAGCCACAAAGATAGAACGCCGCTGCCATAACCAGACACAGTCCATAATATGGTACGATGAGTGCACGTTGGGTTACACAAACAGGTACTTCAACCCTGTCAGCATCGTCCCAAGAGTGAACTTGTGGGATGACAAGAACATCTCCACCTCGGATTTGAAAAGCTTCAACCAAACGTTGTTCAGCTTGTTGAACAGTTTGGCTGAAGAAGCTGCGAGTTCCCAGCTTGCGAAGAAATTCGCCACCGGAGAAACAGAGTTCAAGGGGTCATCGAGGCAGAACAGACTGTATGGGCTGGCACAGTGCGTGTTAGAATCGAGACCAAAGAAAATAGAAGACTGAATTGACATTATGTAAGAATGAATCATCCAATCGTTTAAGTTACACTGTTCTCATATATATAATGAGAACATGACAGTAAGCGTGAGTAACTGAGTAAACAGTTAACTAACTTTACAGACAATTAACTAACTGAGTAAAACAGTTAACTAACGGAGTGATACTCAACACCCCCCCTCAAGTTGGGAGTTATATGTCATAAAGTCCCAACTTGGACAACAAAGTATGAAAAGGAGCAGGATGAAGAGCTTTGGTGAATGTATCTGCTAGCTGGTGCTTAGTTGAAATCGGAAGCAAGTGAATCAAGCCTTGAGCAATTTTCTCATGAGTCAAATGACAATCCAACTCTATATGTTTGCTTCTTTCATGGAATGTAGGATTATGAGCCAAATGAATGGATGCTTGATTGTCACAATACACCTTGGCTGGACTAGTAATTGGAACATGGAAATCATGAAGAAGATATGTAAGCCATTGTAATTCACAAGTCAAAGTGGCCAACGCGCGATACTCTGCTTCGGCTGATGAACGACTAACTGTAGTTTGTTTCTTAGATTTCAAAGAAATCAATGATGATCCAATGAAGACACAGAACCCTGTAGTAGAACGACGAGTGTCAAGGCATGTGGCCCAATCGGCGTCTGTGAATCCTGTAAGAACAAGAGAATTATGAGATGGGAAGAAAAGTCCCTTGGCTGGAGATCCTTTTAGGTACTTTAATATGCGAAGCCCAGCATCAAAATGAGATTGCATAGGATGTGCAACAAATTGACTCAATTGCTGTACAGCAAAAGAGATATCAGGTCTTGTATTTGTGAGGTATAGGAGGCGTCCAACTAGCCTACGGTAGGATGCAACATCAGCACAAGAATCTCCCTGGTTATGAGATAATCGAAGTGTGGCTTCCATTGGAGTAGAGACAGGCTTGGCACCAATCACACCACTGTCAGCTAACAATTCTAATGTGTATTTCCTCTGATTTAAAATAATCCCTCTTTGAGAACGTGCAATCTCAAAGCCTAAGAAGAAATGAAGTGGACCTAAGTCCTTGATCTTAAAAAGCTTATCAAGATGCTGTTTGACAACTTGTATTTCAAGCATGTTGTTACCAGCAAGGACCATATCATCGACATACACCAGAAGTGCAGTAAATGAATCACAAGTAGCTTTGATGAATAAGGAATGATCTGCATTTGATTGTGTGTAACCAAGGGAAATAAGCTCGGTGGTCAATCGCTAGTTCCACTCTCTACTTGCTTGCTTAAGGCCATAAAGGGACCTTTGGAGCTTGCAGACTTGGTTGGGAGTAGGGGCAGAAACTGTTTCTGGTATAGACATGTATACATCTTCAATAAGATTCCCATGGAGAAACGCATTATTAATATCAAGTTGCTCTAGAAACCAGTTTTGTGATGATGCAAGAGCTAAGAGAAGTCTGATGGTGGTGAGCTTAGCAACAGGTGAGAAGGTTTCAAAATAATCCACTCATTCTAATTGGTTATAACCTTTTGCCACAAGCCTGGCTTTGTAACGAGCAACTGTACCAGCAGAATTGTGTTTTATCTTGTACACCCATTTTGAACCAATTGGCTTCTTCCCTTTGGGCAGATCCACATAAACCCATGTGTGATTGTTGTTAAGAGCATTGATTTCCTCCCTCATAGCAGCAACCCATTCAGTGGATTGGGCTGCCTGTTTATATGTGTGTGGCTCAACTGAGGAGCTGATATTGTTGCAAAATGTGGAGTGTGCAGTAGAAACACGATCATAAGAAATAACAGAAGAAAGAGGATAAAGACAAGTACCAGAATTTTGATGAGATGGAATAACTTGGGATCCACTAATCAAGTTACACTGGTAGTCTTGAAGATGCTTAGGTTGTACTTTTAGCCGAGTTGATCTCCTTGGCATAGAAGAAAATGATGGGTTTTCCAAGGATCCATGATTATCAGCAGCCAAAGAGGATAGTATGTTGAAATTGTCAGCCATTGAATTTTCTGTAACTGATGGATGCTGCTCAATATCAATGACATTTCTCGAAGTAGAGTGTTCAGATTCAATATTTGCTTGTGACATAGGCACATCATATATTGTAGAAGAATCACCAGAAAGTGGCCAAGGGAAATCTTCCCTAGGTTGCTTTGACATAGTAAATGGAAAATGCTCCTCATAAAAAATAGCATTCCTGGAAATCAACATCTGTTTGGATAGTAAATCGTAAAGTACATATCCTTTCAAAACACATTTTCTAGCTCTTGGATCGAATTTGGAACGACCAGCTGTCAAAGTTGAGGCATAAGTCAAACAACCGAATGTCCTTATATGAATAAGTACTGGTGGTTCACTGTATAAAAGCTCAAAAGGGGACTTATTTTCCAACAGTGGAGAGCAAAGTCTATTAATGATGTGTATTGCATGACTAACACAGTAAGGCCATAAGCTTCGTGGCAAATTGCTTTGGAAGAAAAGGGCTCTAGCAATATTAAGAATATGTTGGTGTTTCCTTTCAATAGTCCCATTTTGTTGGGGGGACTCAACACAAGAGGTTTGATGGAGAATACCCTTTGAGGCAAAGAACTCACTCGTACAAAATTCTTGCCCATTATCACTGCGAAAACACTTTATAGTTACTTGAAATTGATTTTCAATTAGAGCCACAAAAGCCTGCATGTGACTACGAGTTTCTGACTTTGATTTGATAATAATCCCCCAAGTGTAACGACTGTAATCATCAACAACAATTAACAAATATCTATGTCCATAAATTGAGGTGACAGAGCAAGGTCCCCATATATCCACATGCACAATATCAAAAGCAGATTTGGAAACATAAGTGGTATTAGAAAATGATAATCTCTTTTGTCTGGCCAAATGGCAGACATCACATGGATCATCCAAACGTTTACAAGAAATGAAAGGAAATTGACTCATCATGGATCTTATTACAGACTTGGAACAGTGGCCTAAACGCGAATGCCACACATCAATGGGTTTAGATTGTACAGTAAAACTACTATTACAAGGATGACTATCCTTTATTGCATGATCACAAATGAGATTGGCAGAATTTGTATGCTGCAGCACGTACAAGCCTCTCATTAATTCAGCTGAACCAATCCTCTCCATGGATGGAATTTACTGAATAATACACATTGGATGCTGAAAAATCACACGACAGTTAGAATCCCTTATCAGTTTATTGACTGATAGCAAGTTCACTGTGAATTCCTTGACATATAGGACATTTGTTAATCTGAGAGTTTTCGAAAACACTACTGTGCCAGAGAAATAAGAAAGTACTTGACTTCCATTAAGCAAAAAAATTGCAATTGGTTTAATTCTCTAAATGTTAGACATATTTGCACATGTACTAGTGATGTGATTTGTAGCTCCCATGTCTAAAATCCATTGAGAACTAGAAATACCTGATGAAGTTTCTGTGCTTTTTGCATTAAGAGCCTTAGCCTGTACCAGATTACTAGCATGAGGAGACTTAGCCTGTACCAGATTACTAACATGAGGACCTTGTACTGTGTGCTGTATCATATAAAAAATAGTTTGGTATTGCTCCTTCGTAAAATTTTCTTTTGCAACAGCTTGTGAAAAATTGTTGTTCTTCTCAGCAATACTTTGTACTTCATCAATGCCATAAGTTGCTGCATTGGCCCTGTGTATGAATCCTTTTGGTTTGAAACCAGGAGGATAAACGTGTTTCTCAAAACAAGTGTCAATTGTATTATTTATTTTCCCACAATAGGTGCAAAGCCGAGAAGAACCTGATCTTCCTCTTCCATTAAAAGCACCACGTCCTCTCCCACGTGGATATGACTTTTCTCTACCTTGAGCTTGTTCCACAGAATTGTAAAAAGATCTATGAATATCTTGATTAACAACAATTTCTTCTATTTTCAGTTGCCTTTCTTGTTGCATTACCAGAGAAAAAACTCTGTTAACTGATGGCAAAGGGTCCATCAACATTATCTGAGACCTCACATTAGAGTATTGATCGTTTAATCCTTTCAAAAATCGAATCGAGTAATCTCTTTCTCGAATTCCTTTGACTTCTACAGAAATTGTACAGCAAGGTTGTATACATCTACACGTTGGTGTTGGTTGCAATGCT
Organism: Gastrolobium bilobum; assembly: GCF_033153095.1. Classification (NCBI taxonomy): domain Eukaryota; kingdom Viridiplantae; phylum Streptophyta; class Magnoliopsida; order Fabales; family Fabaceae; genus Gastrolobium; species Gastrolobium bilobum. The sequence continues at coordinate 19,779 of NW_026897025.1, read as the reverse complement.
TCCAACTCATCCCACAGTATCTTAAGCTTGGCGTAGTAATCAAAAACAATACTATCTCCTTGATGTAACTTCTACAAGTCATCTAATAAATCTGAAATCCTAAAAACATCAGATTGAGAAAACCTCTCTTTAAGATCATTCCATACGTCCTCAGCTCTATCCATCCATAGTATTGACCGAGAGATAGAGTCTGTTATTGATCATGTAACCATGAAACAACCATGGTATTACACCTTTCCCATGCGTCGTACCTCTGTTCTGTTGGATTAGGTACTGATACAGTTCCATTCACAAATGAAAATTTGTTTTTGGAAATTAGGGTCATTTTCATGGCTCTTGCCCAACCATGGTAGTTTTTACCATTCATGAGCATTGACACTAATACAAGTGAAGGATTTTCATTAGGATGCAGGAAGTAAGGACTACCTGTATCTGAAGCATCAAAAGCTTTCGATGCATTTCTTGAAACTGTCCCCAAATTAGAATTTTGAACTACCACAGGTCTTTGATCGTCAGAGCTCTGATCTGCCATTAGAGAAAAACTTCAGAAGATATCAAACAAATCAAGACAATTTGCAAGTAATCAACGAATAAGAAACGTGAATCGAAGGTAAGAAAAAATGGCGATCAGAGCTCTGCGAAGAGCTCTGATACCATGTTAGAATCGAGACCAAAGAAAATAGAAGATTGAATTGACATTATGTAAGAATGAATCATCCAATCGTTTAAGTTACACTGTTCTCATATATATAATGAGAACATGACAGTAAGCGTGAGTAACTGAGTAAACGGTTAACTAACTTTACAGACAATTAACTAACTGAGTAACCGGTTAACTAACGGAGTGATACTCAACAGTGCGCTCCCAGCGTGACGAATGATCAGTGTGAAGAGTGTTTGCAAAAAGCAATCGGAACTCTTACTATGTGTTGTGGGGGGAAACAGGGTGCGAGAGCTCTGCTAGCATGGTGTAATATTAGATACGATTTGTACAAGTTTTATTATATAACTGAAACATCAGCAGCACCGCCCCTGGTTCTTTCTCATCCTCCTCCTTCAGGTACTTTTTTTAACCAATATTTGGGTCATCATCGATCTATGCTACAATAATGTTAGCATTCTCTTTTCCTTTTTTGGTAATTAAAAGTTTAGGTGGGGAAAAATATTGGTTCCTTAAGGGGCGGATCCCAAATTTTTTGAGAATTTCTAAAATGAATTACAGATCATTCATCAACAAAGTACTCAAATCGGTGAACGGAATTTGAACTAATACCCTTGTAGGGAATGAGCGTAGTCCTTAACCAATTATGCCTAAACTAGTTGGCTTCTTTGTCTATTTATCACCTCCTCCACAAGGAAAGTTCGAAGACAGTGCGCATTCGTTTACAATTATGAGTATGATACACTCTTGATTAGTGTATGTATAACACCCCGTATGCACCCGGTGTATTAACATACATATGATAGTAAGCACGACATGCTCAACTTAATTAATGCGGAAGCTAATTGAATAAATTTTCTCTTTTTTCCTTATGCAGGAAAGTAGAAATTTGGACCTCGAAAAATTGTCTTGATTGCTGTCCTTGTTCCCATTTCGATAATTCTGTTGTGTTTCTGTGCTATTTTCTACTGAGAAGATCTAGGAAAAATGATAAGACTCTTCTAAGGGAAAATTGTTAGTAATTTGAAACGAAAACTCAAATCCTTTCTCAACTGTTGATTTAGAAGGTTAATTTGGTGATTTTTGGCTTGCCTAACTTGATGTTGCTGTAGTTGGGGATGAAAGTGGCACAATACAATCGCTACTGTTCAATTTGGCCACAATTGAGGCTGCCACAAATAAGTTTTCCTATGAAAACAAAATAGGAAAAGGTGGATTTGGAGAGGTTTACAAGGTGATGAAATGTAATAAAAAATGAATATGTATGCTTGTTTCTCATACTTAACTGATTGGTTATAATTTCAGGGTGTTCTTTTAGATGGACGAGAAATAGCTGTAAAAAAACTCTTGTAAAGTTCACGACAAGGTGTAGTAGAATTCAAGAATGAGGTTTTGTTAATAGCAAAACTTCAACACAGAAATCTTGTGACATTATTAGGATTTTGCTTGGAAGAACAGGAGAAAATGCTTATTTATGAATTTGTGCCCAATAAAAGTCTTGATTACTTTTTATTCGGTAAATAATTTCTATTCTCACTTTTATTTATTGTTAAATTTTAAAATTTATGTGTTGATATATAAATTTACCCGGGTACTCCCCTCCCTATCCGGGTGTAGGGAGGGGTGTACCCGAGTAGACTTGGTGGTCAACGATCAAACAGGGGCAGATTGATGTTATATTTTTTGAGAAAGTTAAATTTTTGAAATAGTTTATAATGAAGGTCAATTTGATAATTAATTATTAATATAAACTTATAAGGGTCGAAAAGTCATGTTATTCTTCATTAAACACATAGTAAACTAGCAGAACATAATTACGAATTTTTTTTAGAGGTAACAAGATTCTCTTAGTTGTGCTTATGTATATTGGTAATTTGGTACCATAATGTGTAGTAGCACATTTCAATTGGTTACCGACCTCCTGGTTGGTAGCTTGACAACGTCCCTGTTAATTGAATATCAGTACATATAACTTGTTTAAGGATGTGTTTGGTATAGGTTTTATTTTGAGTTTGATGGGAAAGTGAAAGTGGATATAGAGAAATACCATGTTTGGTACAAGTTTGCAAAATAAATATAAAATATATTAGGAGATTAGGAAGCACATTGGAAACTCTTTTTGTGTTGATTTTTACTATTCTAAAAAACCATTTGAGATATAGTATTTTGGGGTAGATGGAAAAGTGGAAAAATGGGAGAAAAGTTATGGACCAAATTGACCCTCATAGTGAGTGACTTGCATTGATTAAGAAGAAATAGAAAAATAGCAAACTATGGTTGTTTTAATTTTGTAAGAAGTAATAATAATAAAAAAACTAGGAGAGGAACAAGGAGGGATGGTAAGTGTCAACTTGCATTGATTAGTACCGATAAGTAAAAGAGACTCACTTTTAATGGTTCTTTAAAAAATTTATAATGGGGTATTTTTTTGAATTTAACCTATTTTCCTATCATTATTTTACATTCAACCAAACATAGACTTTGCAATAAATGTTCCCAGTAATATTTCAGTCAACAAAACAACTTTTTTTAAATTTTTCTATCAAACTTATTTTCCTACCATTTCTCTAGTAATTGTATTTTCCTAGTAAAAAATTTTTATTCCTCTATCAAACGCCCTCTAAATCTCTCTTCATGGGTATTGCTTTGCAAAACCAAGATAAAATGACATCAAAAAATTATCTTTGGAAAACTTACAAATGTAATTAAAAAAAATTAAATTTTAAATAAATTATTTTATTATTAATTTTAAATCCTACATTTAAAGAAACTTAAATACTTTAGAATAAATTAAAAAAACACATTATATTTTTTGTCCCCCTTTAACAAGAGCCCTGACAAAAAAAAAAACAAAAAACTCTTCATGAGCCTCAGCCTTCATTCCGTTTCGTGGTCACTGTAATCCAACTTGTCCTGCACTGTCCAATTAGGAAAGTTGCTTTATTGACTTATTGAAGAGGTTGTCAGTAACGTCCTTGCAGGGTACAATAGAGTTTATGAATGAAGCTATCCTGTGGCTAAGCTTCAACATAGAAATTTAGTGAGGCTGTTGGGATTTTGCTTGGAGGGGCAGGAGAAGATGCTTATCTATGAATACATACCAAACAAAAGCCTTGATCGTTTTCTATTTGGTTGGACACTTTCAATTCTTCTTTCACTTCTTTATTAGTATAGATGATTGGTTGCCCTGAAAATACACCTCAAAAGTAGAATCACTTTATAGTATTCACATGGTGTTATCTTTTCCCTTATTAAAGAACAGCCACATAAGATGGGGTTATAAGCTCTTTATAAACGGAAATTATAGTAATCCTGCAATTGCTAATCTGGATATTTCATTTTGACAAATTCTGTAGATCCTGTAAAGCAAAGAGAGTTAGATTGGTCAAGACGCTACAAGATCATTGTTAGTATTGCTCGAGGAATTCTTTATCTCCACGAAGATTCCCAGCTTCTAATTATACATCGTGATCTCAAAGCTAGCAATGTTCTACTAGATGAAAACATGAACCCAAAGATTTCAGATTTTGGCATGGCAAAAATTTTCCAGGCAGATCAGACTCAAGTAAATACAGGAAGGATAGTTGGAACTTAGTAAGATCGAGGCCTTTTTGTCATCTCCTATTACATATATTATTAGCTCCCTTTTAATAATCATAGTCAGTTAAAATATGTGAAAAGAAGTATATTCTTCTTTCCAAAAATGTTATCATTATTTTCTGAACATGTGGATTGATAATTTTTTTTTTCCAGTGGTTACATGTGTCCAGAATATGCAATGTGTGGACAATTCTCTGTGAAATCAGATGTGTTCAGCTTTGGTGTCTTAGTTTTGGAGATTGTGAGTAGCAAGAAGGACACTGATTTTTGTCAAACTAAACATGTTGATGACCTCCTAAGCTATGTGAGTATAAACAAGTGTAAATGCTTTCTTCTTCTCTAATGATACCAAATTTGAGGAATGAGAGATTCCAAATTTGAATACTAACAGTATATTGCCACAGGCTTGGAAAAATTGGACGGAGCAAACACCTTTGGAGTTGCTGGATCCAACCCTGAGAGGTTCTTATTCAAGAAATGAAGTCATCAGATGCATCCATATTGGTTTATTGTGCATTCAGGAAAATCCATCCGACAGGCCTTCGATGGCAACTATTTCACTTATGTTGAACAGTTATTCAGTTACCTTGTCATTACCTCGAAAACCAGCATCTTTCCTGCATGGAAGAACACCTAACAGGCTAAAAAATGGGCTTCATTCTGATGAGTCCGCCACCAGTTCAATTCTGTGGTCTAATAATGAAGTATCCATTACTGAAGTATACCCTCGATAAAGGATAGGTTTTATTATGTTTTCTTCAATCCATCCACTTTATGTTCAAATCTTGTCAAACCATGCCGTTATGTAACACGTACCTAGTCAATATGTATTGTAAATATTAGTGGCTAAAAATAATTCTGTTTGATGAATAGTAAAAATTACGTCCACTGAGTGCAGATTCTTTTGGTTTTAAATCCTTATAATCCTCATAGTGGATGCAAATACAGCATAGATAAAGGCATGATTCCCTTGGAGACCATAATAATTTGCAGTCTCCACCAATTTGTTTCAGATCAGTAAAACATAGCAAGCGCTGATCGGAACCAGTTTGATCCATCGTTGGGTTTAAACTTTATTTAATTGAAGAAAATAGAAAATGAAGAGTTTTGTGGTAAAGGGGTGTGTCCCTTAGGAATTTGTTAGTGGACATTAATGAGTTTAAAGTTTCTAAGAAGTAGTCATTATTATGTTTAGATTTCCTAAGTTGGTCATTAGTATTCTTAGTTATTTGCTATTGCTTATAAATAGCACTATGTAAACCATTTCAAAAAGCACTTGGCATATACAGTAATACAAAGAGGTATATTCAGAGAATTGCTTGTGTGGTTGAGTGTTTGAGAGAAACACCATTAGAGGACCTGTGAATTACAAATTGGTATCAGAGCTTGATATCAATGGAAGGTGTGAGTAATGGTCTGCCAGTGCCCCGCCTGAAAAAGGGCAACTATGAGAATTGGAGCATCCAAATGAAGGCTCTCCTAAGAGCGTGTGATAGTTGGAATTTGGTGCAAAATGGGTTCGTAGAACCTGAAACAACAGAAGGATACTCAGCAAACCAACTCAAGCAGTTGAGTTTGTCAAAATCGAAGGATGCAGCGGCACTGTTTATGATGCTTCAAGCTGTTGAAGAATGCGGTGGTATTGAGAAGATTGGAGGTGCAACAACGGCTAAGGAGGCCTGGGACATATTGGAGACGGTCTACCGAGGTGCTGACCGTGTGAAGCAGGTCAGGCTTCAAACTCTTCGAGGAGAGTTGGAGGGGATGAAAATGAAGGAGACCGAAGGAGTGTCGGATTTCATCACCCGGGTTCAGACCGTTGTGAACCAGTTGAAGAGGAATGGAGAGGCGTTGGCCGACTCCAGAGTAGTAGAAAAGATTCTGAGGTCGTTGACAGACGACTTCGAGAACGTGGTGTGTGCAATCGAGGAGTCCAAGGACTTGTCTACGCTCTCTGTTGACGAGCTAGCAGGTTCCCTTGAGGCGCATGAACAGCAAGCAAGAACATCCGAGGTAGAGGTCGTGGACGAGTTGGTCGTGGAAATGGTCGAGGAGGTCGTGGCCGAGGTTATAAGGAGGAGTCGCAAAACTGGAGAGGTAAGCACGTGGCCGAGGTGGAAAAAGCAACCATTAAGGTGGCCGATTCGCTAAGGATTGCCGAGGCGCTCTGGTGAAACGAGTTCAAAGGATGAGTCGGAGTGGTATTTGGATACTGGTGCCAGTAATCACATGTGTGGTTACAAACATCTGTTCAAGGAGTTGAAAACGGTGGAGAAATTGATCCGAGGTAGAGGTCGTGGACGAGCTGGTCGTGGAAATGGTACGATCTGTTTCTTGCAAAAGGATGGAAAAGTTGGTACAATTCGGGATGTGTATTACGAGGTGGTTGATGGAAAAGGGCTACTCGGTTCTAATGACAGACTGAGTTCTACTATTGAAAGACAAACAAGGGCATCTGATAGCCCGAGTTCAGATGGAGAAGAACAGAATGTACAAGTTGAGTTTGAGGAGCATGGAGGTCGGCTGTCTGCAAGCCGAGGTGGAGGATAAGATGTCTCTTTGGCATCGACGGTTTGGACACCTTCATTACGGTGGTCTGACCGAGATGATGAAGAAAAACATGGTAGTGGGACTACCAAAGATTAACTCTGAAGGAAAATTTTGTGAAGACTGCGTATTGGCAAAACATGCGAGGAGCCCGTTCCAAAGGATGGCAAGATACCGAGCTAAGCAGCCTCTAGAGTTGATACATACCGACCTGTGTGGACCCATAACTCCGGGGTCCTTCAGTGGAAAAAGGTATTTTGTCTCTTTTATTGATGACTTTAGTCGTAAGACTTGGGTTTATTTTCTGAAAGAAAAATCCGAGGTGCTGGATACCTTTAAAAGGTTTAAAGTGATGATTGAATATACAACTGGAAGATACATCAAATCGGCCCGTTCAGAACGAGGTGGGGAGTATGTGTCAATAGCGTTTAAAAGATATTGTGAAGGACACGGGATAAGGCGGTTTCTGACCGCGCCATACTCACCCCAACAAAATGGAGTAGCTGAGAGAAAGAACCGGACTATACTGGATATGGTCCGATCCATGTTGAAGACAAAGAACATGCAAAAGGAGTTCTGGGGAGAAGCCGTACAATGTGCAGTGTACGTGCAGAACAGATGTGCACATTCAAGTTTGAATGAAAAGACTCCGCATGAAGCATGGAGTGGTCTAAAGCCATCAGTGGCTCATTTCAAGATTTTTGGTAGTGTTGCATATGCACACATACCAGATCAGTTGAGGACAAAGCTAGAAGATAAGAGCAAAAAGTTTGTGTTCATTGGTTATGATGAGAAGACTAAGGGATATAAGTTGTTGGATCTCGTCAGTAAAAGGGTGATGGTTAGCCGAGATGTGAAGGTGAATGAAGAAGATGCTTGGGACTGGAGTAGTCCATCCGAGGTGAATGTGGAACCCAGAATTAGATCAATTGAGGTAGGACAACCCTCGACCTGCATTTTAGAAAATCCAAATGATTCTGATAGTGAAGAAGAGTTGAGACAACCAAGGATGAAGAGTCTACAAGATCTGTATGATTCCACCAGTGAAACACACTTGGTATGTTTGTTGGCAGATTCTGAAGAAGTAAGCTTTGAAGTGGCAATCCGAGATGAGAAATGGCAATCAGCCATGGAGGAAGAGATTAAAGCTATAGAAAAGAACAAGACATGGGAGTTAGCCGAGCTTCCCAAAAGAAGTCGGCCCATTGGTGTGAAATGGGTGTACAAGAAGAAAATGAACGCTAAGGGGGAGATCGAAAGATACAAAGCCCGGCTGGTGGCGAAAGGGTATAGGCAGAAGGCCGACATTGACTATGACGAGGTGTTCGTTCCCGTAGCAAGGATGGAGACAATCAGGTTGTTATTTTCTCAAGTAGCCCAGTTCGGAAGGCCGATCTATCAGATGGACGTGAAGTCGGCATTCTTAAATGGAGTACTCGAGGAGGAGGTGTATCTGGAACAACCTCTGGGATTCATGAAAGCTGGACAAGAAAGAAAGGTGTTGAGACTGAAGAAAGCTTTGTATGGGTTGAAGCAGGCCCCAAGAGCCTGGCACACGAGAATTGACAATTACTTCAAGAAGGATGGACTTGAACAATGTTCGTATGAACACGCACTCTACGTAAAGAAGAAAGGAGGTAAAGTTCTACTTGTTGCTCTATATGTTGATGATCTGATTTTCCTGGGTAATGATGAAGGAATGATTCAAGATTTTAAGAAGAAAATGACGAAGGAGTTCGAGATGACGGATCTCGGTCTGATGAGATACTTTCTTGGTTTGGAGGTTAGACAAGATGAATCCGGGATCTTCGTCTCTCAGGAAGCCTATGCAAAATTTTTTTTAGAAAAGTTCAAAATGAGTGATTGCAACCCGGTTTCAACCCCCATGGAACCCGACGTTAAAATTTCAAGATATCATGGAGTAGAAAAGGTAGATCCGAGTGTTTATCGTAGTCTAGTTGGAAGTCTGAGGTACTTGACATGTACGAGACCGGATCTATGTCTGACTGTTGGAATAATAAGCCGATTTATGGAAGAGCCGAGCTATACTCATTGGAAGGTGGCAAAGAGGATTTTAAGATATGTTCAAGGAACAATTTCGCAAGGACTTCATTATTCAAAGTCAAACAAGTACAAGCTAACAGGCTACTCGGATAGTGACTTGTGTGGAGATGTGGATGACAGGAAGAGCACGGCTGGCTATGTTGAGCAAGAGCAAGCTGGAGCAAGAGCAAGTCGGTCCAACCGAGATCCGAGTTGACAACAAATCAGCGATCGAGTTAGCAAAGAACCTGGTCAATCATGAAAGAAGTAAGCATATTGATGTCAGGTTTCATTTCATCCGAGATCAAGTTAGAGAAGGAAAGGTGGAGCTCACTCATGTTGCAAGGCGAGATCAAGTTGGAGATATTTTCACAAAGCCCCTGCCGACGTTGTTGTTTGAGAATTGCAAGAAGAAGATGGGAATGAAGGACGGTAGAGATATTAAAGTTTAAGGGGCAGTTTTGTTGGGTTTAAACTTTATTTATTTGAAGAAAATAGAAAATGAAGAGTTTTGTGGTAAAGGGGTGTGTCCCTTAGGAATTTGTTAGTGGACATTAATGAGTTTAAAGTTTCTAAGAAGTAGTCATTAATATGTTTAGATTTCCTAAGTTGGTCATTAGTATGCTTAGTTATTTGCTATTGCTTATAAATAGCACTATGTAAACCATTTCAAAAAGCACTTGGCATATACAGTAATACAAAGAGGTATATTCAGAGAATTGCTTGTGTGGTTGAGTGTTTGAGAGAAACACCATTAGAGGACCTGTGAATTACAATCATTGTCCAGCATGTTGAATGATTTAGTAGCAGAAGCTGCGAGTTCCCAGACACATAAGAAGTTCGTCACAGCAAGTCCAAGACCCTGTATGGCCTGGCGCAGTGCATTTCTGGTTTTTTAAAATTAGGTATGAACTGTAACCATTTTACAATATAAAAGCAACATCATCTGCCGCCAATGGTTCCTGCTCGCTGATTAGATATGTTGTTCACAAATGTTGTGGCTTCTCATTATGCTGGGAAATTTGAGAGGAAGTTAGGTGCTTGATAATAATGTCTTCATTTTTCTGTATCTGACTACTTTGTTTAGGAAATAGCAATGTCTTATGTCCTTCATAAAAAAGAAAAACCATCACATAAACTTAGTAGTACCTTCATAAAAACCATTCTTTCATGAAACACTCCATGAAAAAGAAAAAAAAAACCCATCAATCTCAATTCAGAGTTAAACATTGCGAAACTGTAATCCAAATTAGTTTATATACAAGCAATCAAATTTACAAGAAGCCATTCTACAAAAAAAAATTTACAAGAAGCCCATGAACTGTGAGAAATATAATTTTACTCATTTTAGAAGATGGTGGGCAACTTTTTACCTAAATGGTGATTTCGAAAATTAGGAAAAAGTGTTTGTGATTTCAAATGATATAAAGTTATGTTATTTTAAGAAAGAGATAGACATAAAATAATATCTTTTTTATTTAAAATTTAAATTAAAAAAATACCCATTTTTTCCCTCATAATTTCTTTTCTTTGTGTTTGTCTATCTCTATGCTAAAATGACATAATTTATGTCCTTTAAAACATGGCTTTAATGTTTCTAGAGTGAATGTAGACATTCGCTCCCAAAACAACGTCGTTTTGAGTTAAAAAATTGTAATAAAAAAGTCTATGATAACCCTAAACATACATCAAACCCAAATTATATTTATCCAACCCACCGTAGAATAGAAGCAATACCCATTGACCTAGGCCCCACACATTTCAAACGTCATTTTCCACGAATTCAATTTGCCAGCCATGCACTTTACTTCTTCACACAGGTGGATCATTAATCCACTGATTCGCTAGAATCATTTCCATCGTAGCCCTTCCCTTATCAAATTTTTAATACAGTTGTGTATTTATTACTTAACTTCAATACCAAAATTTAATAGGAGTAATATTGATTCTACCCGACGCTAAGGGATTAATCAATTAATGGATCAACTGTGAAATCTAAAAAAAAAAAATGGCTTTGTTCCCTGACGCAGACCTTTTGCTATAAAAACCACATGTCGGTGGTGGATTGCATCAACTCTCACGTGAGCGCATTCTCGTTTACAATTTTGAAATCAATGCATAATATCTTAACACACGAAAACCAAAAAAGAAACAAGAAAGTACGAGGTTTGTTCTTAATCAGAAAATTAAAACAGAAGGTGCAAGATTACTCATATTGCAGTAACCCAGTTCGCGTTAACTTGGATTAAATATGCTTGTCTTCAACTTCTCTATAAACCCATTAGCATTTTTCTTTCTGTTCTGTATGCTTATTCTGTTAGAAATTTTTATAATAATTGTGGGCTTCAATCAATTGTAGTTTTTCTTCTTTTAATAAAAACGGGCTAAGTCATGATCCATATGGGGGTGCAGTATAAAGCCTATTTAATTAAGTGATCCTTTTGTTTGGGCTTGGATATCTGTAAACTGATTAGTGTGGGTAACGGTGTAGGCCTAACCCATAGGCCCATGATGGGAAGGGGACTAGGGTTAATAAGTTTGGCTAGGTCCCCTCTGCATTCACAACGTGTTAGAAAACCCTTACTCCACAACTCGCCCCATCGACGGTTGTAATCAGGGAGTGGTGTGAATTGCAGAGGAAGATCCTGGTCTTTCCATTGCAGGAGCATCAGAGTAAACAAGAAGCCCTCAATAAATCAATAATCATGTCTTCAACAGGTAAGCCTGAATCTTTTGGTGTTCTAATTTCATATAATCCTATTATGAAATTTCTTACATTTGGTATCAGAGCCTAGATTATATGAATTAGGACCCAATTGTTTGTTATTGGATATGATTATATGTTTTGGAATTAAATTTTGTGTCTTTTTATTCTTGAAAGAGACGATTAATATTTTTTTTTAACAACTCAGAATCTAATTTCGTACTATTTGTATTCGGTTTGATTTCCTAAATCAATTGACTTTTTCGTTTTAATTGAAATTTGTATTTAGTATTAACTCTAAAATCCTATCGTCGATCTCCAATTTTTTTTTTCTCTTGACCTGCCATTTTTAGTTTCGTTTTCAAATCATTAGGCAGACAACATAGTTTTAACTTATAAAGCACAAGAAAAATAGGAACCTGGGCGATTTTGAATTACGGGCTCACAAGTAATTAAAATAATATAATGGCTTAGGGATATAATGGGTATATTTCAAATGTCCGATCATGAATTACGGGAGATGGATAATTGAGTTGAAAACATTGTGATCCATAAGTCTTACAGTAATTGTGATTTATGCTTGTGTTTTGTAGAATTAACATTGATTTACGCCAACAGAACAATTTAAAATAATATAATATAATGGTTTAGGTATTTATATAATAATATTTGAAATTTTCTTTACATGCTGCAACTATGGATTAATTTTTTTTTTTTTACAATACAAAAATGTATGAATCCATGATGTATACTGATTTGTTTATAGTTATCCATTATTTATGGATGCAACTTATTTCCCTCGTGGTTGATTTGCTTGATGGGAAGAAGACCCATTTGAATTTTTGAGTGAAGCTCATCCAAATGCTATGGCGCATAAGGCACTTATGAGTCCAATAGTGACCTAATTTTATCAAATATTATTTATGTGGTGATATAATTAAATGTGATTTTATGATATATTAAAATAAAAAAAATAAAAATTATTGCAATAAATATCCAAATTAGTTTATATACAAGCAATCAAATTTACAAGAAGCCATTCTCCAAAAAAAAAAAAAAAATTACAAGAAGCCCATGAACTGTTAGAAATATAATTTTACTCATTTTAGAAGAGGGTGGGCAACTTTTTACCTAAATGGTGATTTTGAAAATTAGGAAAAAGTGTTTGTGATTTCAAATGATATAAAGTTATGTTATTTTAAGAAAGAGATAGACATAAAATAATATCTTTTTTATTTAAAATTTAAATTAAAAAAATACCCATTTTTTCCCTTATAATTTCTTTTCTTTGTGTTTGTCTATCTCTATGCTAAAATGACATAATTTATGTCCTTTAAAACATGGCTTTAATGTTTCTAGAGTGAATGTAGACATTCGCTCCCAAAACAACGTCGTTTTGAGTTAAAAAATTGTAATAAAAAAGTCTATGATAACCCTAAACATACATCAAACCCAAATTATATTTATCCAACCCACTGTAGAATAGAAGCAATACCCATTGACCTAGGCCCCACACATTAATAATAAAATAGATCAGACTTTTAAAAATACCTATTTAGAAAATAGGCCATAGGCTTTTTTGTACATGTCTAGCCTATAAGTCTACAGGCCGGCTTATATCATATTATTTATTTAAATTATAATAAATAAAATTATTATTATTATAATTTTGAATAATAAAATAATATTATTTTAGTTATTCTTTTAATTGTTGAAAGTTTAATAGGCTTAAACAGGCTAACAGGCCTAGGCCAAAGTTTTTATTTTTTAAATATAGGTCAGACTTGTAATTTGGGGCCTACACAGGCTAATAGGTCAGGCCATACCCAATGCTTTTTACACAGGCTTGGCCTATTTAAGCCAAAGTCTAGCCTAGCTCAGCCCATTTACACCCCTAACCCAGAGTCAATTAGAATTGTGGCCTAATAAATATGACTCAAATGTTAAAAGAAGCAGTAATTTGAAATATAACAAATTACAATCGAATCCAAGTCCCAGTATAGCAGCAGATGTGATTGTGATTTGTTTGGAAAGAAAAGGAAAGCAACATATCTGATGTGATCTGAGATTAAAGATTTGAGATGTATTTTGAATTATTTATTTGTAATATTTTATTTATTTTTAGATGTTAATTAATGTTATATTTATTTTAGGAAGTTTTATTATTGTTAGAATTTTAGATTTTAAATTTTGAATCAATTTATAATGGGAAAAATGTTCTCTGCAGTTAATGCAGATAATTATCTGCATTTATTTTCAAAACGACGTCGTTTTGGTATTGAAATTTTAAAAAATTTAAATATAAAGACTATTATAACCCTGAAATAAATTAAAATTACAAAAATATCATTATCATATTGGGCTTACTGCAGATAAATTATCTGCATTAACTGCAGAAAAAGTAAACCCATTTATAATTAGTCTATAAAAAGGTGCTTACGACCCTTATTATAGGAGTTGAATATTATTATTTTGTTAATTGAAATTGAGAAGTTACTCTTTTGTGCAATCCCAATAGCCACTTTTCTATTGCGCTTGTATGCTTTTTTGTTCAATATGACTTCAATGACACCACTAGTTCCTTCCCCTTCTTCAGGTATACATATATATTTGATCGAGTTTCTTGTGGTCTTCATTCTTCAATTTTATTCTTTTTATAATACTCAGTTTTCATCAATCTATTGTCAAGTCAAGGTTGTTTTGTGGTCTTTGAGGAGGAAGTTGGTTCCTTTTTGTGTCCACTCCTCTTCATTTGAGTTTGTAAAGCATTTGCCACTTTTGCACATCTTAAAAGAGGTTACCTTGGGCAGGAAACATATGTGCTTCAACGATTGTAGCAATTGTAGCAATTGTTGTCCCAAATGTTATTTTGGTGGCGCTTTTGGTTCTAGGCTGTTGCTGTTGCTGGAGAAGAAGGCGAAACAAAAACCATGATGCAGATCTAGAAATGGGAGATAGCAGTAATTGTTATTGCTCTTACTATTTATCTATTTCAAAGCACGAACAATAGCATGCTAGTAATTTTGCTTAACTTACTTTTTACCGCAGCTAGGAATTATTTTACTTGTCAAGAAGAGTCTTTGCATTTTGACTTGGCTACAATTGAAGCTGCAACAAATAGGTTCTCGAATGAGAAGAAGATAGGCCAAGGTGGATTTGGTGTGGTTTATAAGGTAAAAAGAAATTATAAGGAAACATGTTGTCATGCTCGTATGCTAATTTATGCTGACTGGAGCTATTCTAATCTCATGCATGTTTTCAGGGTACCCTTCCTAATGGACAAGAGATAGCTGCAAAGAGGCTATCCAGAAGCTCCTTGCAGGGTGACATAGAATTCAGGAACGAGGCTGCACTTGTTGCACTTCAACATAGAAATTTAGTTAGGCTTTTAGGGTTTTGCTTGGAGGGAGCAGAGAGGATACTTGTTTACGAATTCATCCCCAATTCAAGCCTTGACCGCTTTCTATGTGGTTTGTAATTTTTGGACTCTGTTGTTCTGGTTTGGTTTTTAATGTTATTGTATGAACTAATTCTTCTACAGAACTCAATTTATTGCTAACTTGAATATTACAATTTGACTAATTTGTAGATCATGAGAACCAAGCAGAGCTTGATTGGGCAACACGTTACCAAATTATAGTTGGGATTGCTGGAGGAGTTAAATACCTCCATGAAGATTCTAGTCTTAGAATAATACATCGCGATCTCAAGGCTAGTAATGTCCTATTAGATGACGAAATGAATCCAAAGATTTCAGATTTTGGCATGGCAAAGATTTTCCATGGAGACCAAAGTCAAGTTGACTCTACAACAGAAAGGATAGTTGGAACTTAGTAAGTTATAAAGGCCATTGTAGATTGTAATAAGGAGCTCCTGAGCAGTGTTTTAAAACCTCACCCCGCTCCCCGGTTGACCCGGGTCAACCCTGACCCCTCCCCTTTGAGGGTTGGGGTTACAAGTTGGACGCTATATGCATATCAACCCCTCTGACCCCCAAAACCCGGCCGGGTTTCAGTGACTCCCGGGTCAGAGGGGTCAAAGGGGGTCACTGCATATATATATATATTTATTTATTTTTTTCTTCATAAAACAACATTATTTTATTAAAAAAATAAAATAAAAATGCTTGCAAAACTAAATCTAATCGCTCTCTTCTCTCCCAACGACTTAGACGTCTTCAATCTTCACCTCGATGCCTTGAATCTTCTAGAAAATGTAAGAATTTTACTCATTCAAATGAAATCCTTACGGTCGTCGATGGAAAACAAAAACTCATTCTTACTTCCTTTAAATTTTCCTTAATTTGTTATGGACCTTCTCAAAAGAGGTGGAACCGGGTCAGCGTAGTAACCCATTACAATATGAGTTTTGTACTTTGGTATCTTGATATTTTAATTAGGTTGTGTAATATTGACTTGTGGTTATAATTGGTGAATTATGTTAAGTATATTTTGAATCTTTGGTAATTGGTTGTTTATTTTTTAATATTTTCATATAGGATATATATATTTATATTTTTTTAATATATAAAACCGGGTCAGCGTAGTGATATTTATATTTATATATTTTAATATATAAAACCCCTTGACCCCCCCCCCGGTTGAACCCGTGACTCCATGACCCCTGACCTCGGCCGGGTCGATGGCCGGGCCGGATTTTTAAACACTGCTCCTGAGTAGCCCAAAGAATTTTTTTCAAAATGAAATTTATATTTCTTTCTTATTATGCTTCCTTTATTTCCTTTTTTGAAAATCTTTCATATTATTTTACTGGAATATATAGATTGTTATTTTTGGTTTTCAGTGGTTACATGGCTCCTGAATATGCAATGTATGGAGAATTATCTGTGAAATCCGATGTGTTCAGCTTCGGAGTCTTGCTTTTGGAGATCATTAGTGGCACGAAGAACACGAGTTATTGTCAATCACATGATGATGATGACCTTTTGAGCTATGTAAGTATAAACTATAAACTACGAGCAAATATTTTCGATTGTTGAGGGATGCCAGAACTTTCAAACTTTGTAATCTAACTTGAGTTTTGCCACAGGCTTGGAAAAATTGGAAGAATCAAACACCTTTCCTTATTTTGGACCCAAAACTAGGAGATTGGTATTCTAGAAATGAAGTTCAGAGATGCATCCATATTGCTTTATTATGCGTTCAAGAAAATCCAGCTGACAGACCTTCAATGGCGAGTGTAGTACTTTGGTTGAACAGTTATTCAGTAACCTTAGCATTACCTCGACAGCCAGCATCTGTTTTTCTAGGAAGCCCTTCACCAGACAGATTAAGACACCAGCTTTATTCTGATCGGTCTACCAGCTCTATCTCTATGAATAATTATTTAATTACTGAAATATATCCCCGATAATGGTTGTAATCAATATCTGTAAATTCAGTATATGCTATAAGCTGATCAAACTATTATGTAACAACAATATATGGATATGGATATACATATTGTCAGTTTCTTTTATTTTGATTCTTTTTAGAAGCACCTACTTTCATGTCATTGACAAAGGAAATCTCGAAACCACAATTCAGTTGTAAAATGGATTAATATAATGGCAAATTACTTTTTTTAACCAATATTTGGGTCATCATCGATATATGCTACAATAATGTTAGCACTCTCTTTTCCTTTTTTGGTAATTAAGAGTTTAGGTGGGGGAAAATATTGGTTCCCTAAGGAGAGGATCCCAAATTTTTTGAGAATTTCTAAAATGAATTACAGATCATTCATCAACAAAGTACTCAAATCGGTGAACGGAATTTGAACTAATACCCTTGTAGGGAATGAGCGTAGTCCTTAACCAATTATGCCTAACCTAGTTGGCTT
Organism: Gastrolobium bilobum; assembly: GCF_033153095.1. Taxonomy (NCBI): domain Eukaryota; kingdom Viridiplantae; phylum Streptophyta; class Magnoliopsida; order Fabales; family Fabaceae; genus Gastrolobium; species Gastrolobium bilobum. Next base: position 2,383 of record NW_026897025.1, on the reverse strand, counting down.
CTTTGTCTTTTTATCACCTCCTCCACAAGGAAAGTTCGAAGACAGTGCGCATTCGTTTACAATTTTTTTTTACAAATTACACTGAGTATGATACACTCTTGATTAGTGTATGTATAACACCCCGTATGCACCCGGTGTATTAACATACATATGATAGTAAGCGCGACATGCTCAACTTAATTAATGCGAAAACTAATTGAATAAATTTTCTCTTTTTTCCTTATGTATTGCAAACTTTTTCACTTCTATGGCCAAAATAAAACGGACAACATTTCCTCTGTATTTTAAACCACTGGGGATAATTCCACCAAGATAATTTCTACCTGATTGACAGTTTAATATAATCCAGGCATCCACCATATTGCCCAGCCATCCATGGCATAGGCTATCTCATAATCATAATAGGTCTCAAAATGATATCCATAGAGTTACTTATTTGATTACAGTATGACCGGTCAGACATAGTGTAGTTTGTAAAAAGCTTGTGAATCTTCCCCTATATATAGAGAGAGATAGGATCCTTTGACACCAGTGTCAAATTTGAAATTTGACGCCTCATCTGAAAGTCATTTGATCAAAAAAATCAATGACTCTGATTTGTAAGCATGTGACACATTGATCTGTTTTTATCTAATGACTCTCAGATGAGGAGTCAAATTTCAAATTTGCTACTAGTGTCAAAGGATCCTTCATATATATATATATATATATATATATATATATATATATATATATATATATATAGAAAATTATATTTACAAATTTTTTGTTTATAAACTATATTATGTCCGGTTATACACTAATTAAGAATGTATGACCGGTTATATTTAGTGTAATTTATAAAAAAAAAAAAAACTGTAAATGAATTCTTCGCAATATACATGTGCCATCTTTCATGACCACAAAATTCTTCTAACATGACCTTAATAAATACCTATTCATATGAAATAAAGTAAGGTCAACACTAATCAATGTCAGTAGCGTAAGTAAAAATATTGAACAGCATTTTAGTTAAATCAAATTTTTTGTCATGGAGCTTAATTAACTTTATAAGATTATAGATTGAAACTTGAGTGTCCAAAAAAGAGCTTTTCTGATTGAGAATTAACAATAATATAGTTTATAAATAGATATAGAATATTATCCTTTTTATTTTTTAATTATTAAAGCTTGAATTTTTTTCTCTACAATTATTTATGCAGGAAAGAAGAAATTTGGACCTCAAAAAATTGTCTTGATTGCTGTCCTTGTTGCCATTTCGATAATTTTGTTGTGTTTCGTGTGCTATTTTCTACTGAGAAGATCAAGGAAAAATGATAAGACTCTTCTAAGGGAAAATTGTTAGTAATTTGAAACGAAAACTCAAATCCTTTCTCAACTCTTGATTTAGAAGGTTAATTTGGTGATTTTTGGCTTGCCTAACTTGATGTTGCTGTAGTTGGGGATGAAAGTGGCACAATACAATCGCTACAGTTCAATTTGGCCACAATTGAGGCTGCCACAAATAAGTTTTCCTATGAAAACAAAATAGGAAAAGGTGGATTTGGAGAGGTTTACAAGGTGATGAAATGTAATGAAAAATGAATATGTATGCTTGTTTCTCATACTTAACTGATTGGTTATAATTTCAGGGTGTTCTTTTAGATGGACGAGAAATAGCTGTAAAAAAACTCTCGCAAAGTTCACGACAAGGTGTAGTAGAATTCAAGAATGAGGTTTTGTTAATAGCAAAACTTCAACACAGAAATCTTGTGACATTATTAGGATTTTGCTTGGAAGAACAGGAGAAAATGCTTATTTATGAATTTGTGCCCAATAAAAGTCTTGATTACTTTTTATTCGGTAAATAATTTCTATTCTCACTTTTATTTATTGTTAAATTTTAAAATTTATGTGTTGATATATAAATTTACCCGGGTACACCCCTCCCTATCCGGGTGTAGGGAGGGGTGTCCCCGAGTAGACTTGGTGGTCAACGGTCAAACAGGGGCAGATTGATGTTATATTTTTTGGGAAAGTTAAATTTTCGAAATAGTTTATAATGAAGGTCAATTTGATAATTAATTATTAATAAAAGGTTATAAGGGTCGAAAAGCCATGTTATTCTTCATTAAACACATAGTAAACTAGCAGAACATAATTACGAATTTTTTTTAGGGGTAACAGGACTCTCTTAGTTGTGCTTATGTATATTGGTAATTTGGTACCATAATGTGTAGTAGCACATTTCAATTGGTTACCGACCTCCTGGTTGGTAGCTTGACAACGTCCCTGTTAATTGAATATTAGTACATATAACTTGTTTAAGGATGTGTTTGGTATAGGTTTTATTTTGAGTTTGATGGGAAAGTGAAAGTGGATATAGAGAAATACCATGTTTGGT
>NW_026897024.1:0-27756 GCF_033153095.1 Gastrolobium bilobum | reverse complement strand
TGTTTGACATGTTTCTGGTGGTCGGGAGAAAGACATTGCTCTATTTGTGAGTAAGTGTTTGACATGTCATCAGCAGAGACCTTCTGGATTATTGCAGCCCTTGGATATCCCAGAATGGAAATGGGTCAGTATTTCTATGGATTTTGTGGTGGTATTACCGAGAACTCAGGCTGGTTTTGATTCTATCTGGGTAGTTGTTGACAGATTGACAAAGTCTGCACATTTCATACCAGTCAAAACGAGTTTCTCTATAGAGCAGCTGGCTCGGTTATATGTAAGGGAGATAGTGAAACTGCATGGTGTTCCTGAAAGTATCATTAGTGATCGGGACCCTAAATTTACTTCTCGACTTTGGGATGCAGTGCAACAGGCATTTGGTACGCAGCTGAGGCTGAGTACGGCTTATCATCCCCAGACTGATGGTCAGACTGAGAGGACTATTCAGACCCTGGAGGACATGTTGAGGGCTTGTGCCTTAGAGCAGGGAAATTCATGGGATAAATATCTTCCTCTGGTGGAATTTTCCTACAATAATAGTTATCATGCCAGTTTAGGCATGGCTCCCTATGAAGCTTTGTATGGCCGTAGGTGCAGGGTGCCTACTTGTTGGTCAGAAATTGGTGAGAGGCAGTTATTTGGGCCTGATTTGGTCCAAGAGACTACCGATCAAATTATGATGATTAAGGATCGATTGAAGAAAGCACAGAGTCACCAAAAGAGTTATTATGATGCAAAGCATCGACCCTTAGAATTTTCAGAAGGGGATCATGTATTTATCCGTTTGTCTTCGACTACGGGTGTTGGGCGTGCTCTGGGAGTAAGGAAGTTGAGTCCTAGGTTCATTCGGCCCTACTAGATTATAAGGAGGGTCGGACCTGTGGCATACCAGCTGGCCTTACCTCCACATCTGTCAAATCTGCATAGTGTTTTTCACATCAGTCAGCTTCGCAAATATGTACCTGATGCGTCCCACATTGTTCAGCGGGACGATATTGAGGTAAGGAAAGACTTGAAATTTGTTGTAGGACCGTTGAAGGTTCTAGCTCGTGATGAAAAAATGTTGAGAAACAGGACTATTCCCATGATCAAGGTGCAATGGGAAGGATTGACTCCTGAAGACGCTACTCGAGAGCGGGAGAATGAAATTCTCCAGCAGTACCCTAAGTTTGACGTCAGGTATGTGTGATATTTCGTATTTGATTTTGTGGGCAAAATCCTTAAAAGGTGGGGTGAATATAATGAACCTAAATGGTAAATCTTAATTAGACATTTAATTAAGGATTTAAATGCCATAATTAGATTCAGTGAGTGATTCCGAGTATTTTGACTATAATCATGACTATGTTATGAACAGTGCGTTCTGCCGGAGAATTTACAGTTTGTGAATTAACCGGTAGAGCTTAAAAGAGCAAAATAATTTTAGAGACATAATTTGATAATTCTGACGACAAATATGAGTTCAGAACGAAAAATTGTATAGTTTGACACTTTCCGTGAAAATCTCGTGAATAGTGTTTCTACCGGGTATTTTGTACTGCTGTTTAAGCAACCGGTAGAGTCCAGAAATAAATAATTGATGAAATAAGAATAAGAAAGTCCAATATATGCCAAGCAGGTCAATATAGGCCCAAGAAAATGATAAGTTTATAAGTTTTAAGTTTCATAAGTAAATGAAGTACAATTAGTGATTCACAGTGCATTTCGTCAAAAACGGTGCAAAAACCATACTGTGAATTATGAATATTGTTCCTTAGGAAATAAAAATTAATGTAAATGATATTAGAAAATATAAAAAATATATTTGTAGCCTTGAGATAGTTCCGGGTTAGTTTAAGTGAAAATACCGAAAGAAAAATACCCAGGTAAAAGCCACATGTACTATAAAACATAAGTGACTTATGTGATCACTATTCACTCAAAGAAAAACACTCTTTTCTCTCTCCTTGGGGCCGATCAGCAGCTATGAAAGGGGGGGTGAGGGTTTTGGTTTTTGCTTCTTTGATTTCTCTTCCAATATTCCACCAAATCTTTCACCCAATATACCAATCTTATAGGAAATCATCCAAGGAAGCTATTCCACCCCTCCATTTGAGCTGATTTCGTTTGTGGGGGGAGATATTCATCACTCCATTTTCGGATTATTATTCATCCAAGGTGAAAAAGGGGGGTTTTGGTGGAGTCTTGCTTGTTGGTCACCTTCTAGACCTTGTATAAGCTTTTGGAGGTAATGAACCTCTATTTCCATGGTATTATTTTGATGATTTTAGTTATAAAAGTTATGAGTATGTTTTGGTAGGAAAGCATTGTGTATTAAACTTTGATTTAATGATGAATCTTTGATATCTTGGATTTAAGAAATGAAAATAAGCATTTGTATGTATGTAAAAAAATTAGAAAAAATTCCTATGCTTTCCTCTATATGTTCGGCCATCATAGGTGAAGAGTAGGTTGTTGTGCAAAAATTTTATCTTAAGTATTAGGAAGGTTTAATGTGTAGGAATTAAGTGGAAATTTGATAAATTAGTGAGAATGCCAAAGTGGGAAAAATTATATGAAATATGCCCTTAGGTTTAGGCCTTGTGGGGCTTTGGAGGGACTTTATGCTCCAAAAATTAAGTTAGAACCTTATGAAAACATGTATTTGTATGTGTAAGTTACATGTAAGTGAAGAAAAAGAACCTTTGTCTATGTCCTTGTAGTGTTCGACCTAGAGGGTGGTATAGGGGTATATTTTGTTACATTTTATTGTAAATAAAATGTGTGGTAATTCATTGTATAAAATTGATGAGTTAATAAGTGAAATGACTTGAAAAATGGTTGAAAAATACTTTGATTTCCTAAGGTTATGTCTGCGGCTTTTGAAGTAAAATGGCATGAATGATGTTGAAAATTCTCAAGCGAATACTTGATTAAAATTAAAGAATGCTAACGAGTATAAGACGGTCTAGACTTGTGTATTGGCATAACATTGGCAAAAGTATAAAGAAAGGAAGATAAGCGATAAAATGTATGCCTTATGGAAAGTCTAGGCACGATAGCATTTTATTGATTTGTATTTGTGGATTCTTTCTGTAGGTGTACCTAGGGACGAAAAAGGATCGGAATCTCTTGAAGACATATAAGTAACTTGTGCAACAAGTAAGTGTATTGGTAAAGCTTCAAGAGGTAAGCTCTATGTTTAAGGAGTCTTTTCCTGCTTGAGTGCTCCACCATGGTTAGTGAACTATGGTTGGACTGTATTACTGTTATTTAGATGCTTTTATAGATGCATTCATATAGAGTTATTTGATAACATGATATGTTTTGCTCTGATATGACTTCTGTAATATGATTTCTGTAACAATCTCTGGCCATTGATTGTATAGTACCCGGATGTCCGCTTTGGGGTCCTCCCTCGGGACTGATGGTGTACGCCTCTGATATGTCTGGTTCCGCTTTGGGGTCCTCCCTCGGGAACACGTGCGTTGATTTCCGCTTGGGGTCCTCCCTTGGGAATGACGGCGCACACCTCTGATATGATATGGATAAATGCTCTGTTATGTTATGATATCTGTTATATGTTGTATCCGTATACTCTGCATCTGACTTTCGTGCAGGAGTAAGCCAGGGGTATGAAGAATTCTCTATAAACCTGGAGCTTATTGAGATTTGTAATCTCACCCCTTGTTGGGGACATATATTCAGGTGCCCAGATTCCCGGTGAGTCCTCACTAGGCAGGGACGCGACACGTGGCTGAGGCAGTTGACGGATCAGATTTTGAGTGGCTGTAGGCGACTACTTTTTGGAAGTATATTCATGTCATTTTGTATTTCCACCTTTGATGGATCATGACATTGATCCTTTATTTTGTATATGGCCTGTATATCTTTTGTACATGTCTGTCAGTTTGATGCATGTACATTTGAGTATTCAGGCACGTTATATGATGATGTAGTATTCAGATATGTTTACGTGTTGGATTGCATGCTATTAGATATAGTGGCACTGAGACAAGTTATGCATGCGCCCATGGATGGGCATTTGATTATATTTGTATAAACTGTTTATCAGGAAATGCTTCTGAGTGGGATTGGAAAATTCCCAGTTGTCCGATTTATAGAGGAAACTCTATCCGATTTTCGTTTACGACGAATGAGAATTTAAAAAGAAAAAGAAAAAGTTAGATCATATTTTCATAAGTTAAGTCTTCCGCTGTTTTCTGTTTTATCATATGTATGTTAATTGAACCGGCTCGAGACGGGGATGTTACACTAGTTGTCATATTGTTTCTGCTATGGAACTATTTTTTGGTTCTTTATTCGGATTTAATTGCAAAATTAGCGAATACTGTTTTAAATAAATAATTGAATTGTGTTGGTCTGTTTCCTTCCCTCTTACACACACTGTTTCTGATATAAATAAGTCTTTTCAATTTGTCATGCTTGGTAAATATTTCAAGTATGGTGTGTAACAGGCTAAAGGTACACAAGTCAGTACTGTATATACATCTGTATACATATCATCATATAGATATAAGAGCATATAGGGACATGTTGCACTGAATTAAAATTGAATATACAGATCTGTTTGTGCTTGTATATATTCAGTTATACAGTGATCGTCCAGCTCATACAAGTCTTCAGTTATCAACATTATTTTTATTATAACATAAACAAGAATATAATTGCAATTTAGCTCTTTTATAGAATTTTTTCTCCACCCAAGGATAATTAATAATCTATCACTCCATAGTATTAATAGTTTTTCTTCACTCGATTGTAAGATAAATTACCCTCCTATCAACATTGCAGATAAATAAAAAAATTGAACAAACCCTAATTACAATTGACAATTTCTTTCTTCTCAACATTATTATTTTTTTAGTATTATATATTGTAGAGAAGACGACGAGCCTTGAATGGTGATAAAGTTATTTTTCCGTGACTAAAATGTTATGTGTTAGAATCTGAGAAATAGTTTCTTTATAATTATGAATGGATAATACTGTGTACAAGGATTATTCTGGTTCCACCATCGCTAACACCTAAATTAGGCTAACAATGAGAAGTAATGGGAATCAGGTACAAATCATCTTTTCGGCCAACAGTTATTCCAAAAGTCTCAGTCATGTCCAAATCTTCGTTTTTCATTCCATTGGGCAGTTTCCAATCAAAATGATACATCAACAACGCAAGTGGAAACTCAACGTTGATCAACCCAAATGTGAGGCCAGGGCATATTCTTCTCCCAGCACCAAATGGGATGAATTCAAAATTATTGCCTTTGTAGTCACAAGAACTTTCAATGAACCTTTCAGGATAAAACCTCTCAGCCTCATTCCAAAGATTTGGATCTCTTCCAATTGCCCAAGCATTCACGATGACCTTGCTTTTCACCGGTATATGATACCCCTTAATCTCACAAGCTTGTCCACATTCTCTTGGAAGTGAAAGAGCAACAGGAGGGTGTAATCTTAATGTCTCTTTCACAACTGATTTCAAATATTTTAGTTTCTCAATGGCACTTTCATTGGGATTTCCTTCTTCTTCAAATACCTCTCTTACCTCATCTTGTACCTTCTTCATTACTCTTGGATTTTTAATCATTTCTGCCATTGCCCATGTTATTGTTGTAGCTGATGTTTCACTTCCAGCTCCAAATATATCCTTGAAAATCATGATATCATATTAAATTGATTCAAAGACATGCAAATAGTTAGAAGAGTATTGGGTAGCTAGTGATCAATATAACAAAGACTAGATTGTCAAAAACACCCTGATGCAATGTTTTATACATTTCAAGTGAAATGAATACTTACTACAAAAGCAAGACAAGGAAAGAAGCAATTATATTGGTATGAACAGTAACAACTAGGGAGGTAATAGCAGTAATTACATAAAAAGAAATTTTCTAATTTTTGACATTCGTAAGAGGAAGTACCATGAGAAAGAGGAAATTGAGTCCATAAATTAGTACAGATTTTATTTGCTTACGATAAAAGCGCCGAAATTTCTACACTTTTGCTTTGTGAAAACCAACTTCTTGGCCCATTTGGATATGTTTTTTATTTTAAATTTTTGATTAGAAAGTACCCTTCACACTAAGCAAGTGTTTAGTTGTCAGTTTTTAAAAAAAAAATAAAAATATTACTTTTTCTAAGCTAAAATTTTTTACTTTCCAAATAAATAGAACCTGAAAACAAAATATTTTTCTCAAATATAAATTTGCATCAATCTCAACCTCAATCAACCCCATCACCATCACAACGTCATCGTCTCTTCCACCACTATCATCTTCTCTGCCATTACCACTGCCACCTTACTACTATCTCCTCCTCCTTATCTTCCTTGTTTTCATAATTTTCTTTCACATATCTTTTTTAATATATATATATATATATATATATATATATATATATATATATATATATATATATATATATATAGGGATAGGATCCGTTTACAAATTTGTTTTTGCAAATTACACTAAGTATAACCGGTCGTACACTGTATGATTAAAGTATGACCGGTCGTACTTAGTGTAGTTTGTAAGAGTTTGTAAGTAAAAAAGTTTGTAAATATAATCTGCCCCATATATATATATATATTTATTTATTTATATTTTAATTTTGACATTCAAATAATTTTCTTAATTATCCAAATGCAAACCAGTTTTAACTTAAAATAAAAAGTCTTTCTAAAAAAAAACAATACATAAAAAGTCTTTTTTTTTTGCTGTGCATATAACATTGGGGGAAGTTGTGAATTTGCTTACCAAGATCACAGCCTTGATACTATCATCACTTAAGCAAAACTCCTGCTTCAGCAGCACGTCTACAAGATCTTCCCTTGCATCTTCATCCTGGCCTTGAGCACTCCTTAACTTACCCTCTCTATGCTCATTGATGATGTTTTGCAATATCTTATCAGATTTTTGCTTCAACTTCTCTAGCTTAGGCTTCAACCCAGAGATGTGCTCAAGCCATTTAGCTGAAGGGTATAAATCTTCCAAGTGAAAACCTCCAGCAAAATCTATGACTTCCTTTATCACTGATATGAATTGTTGATGGTCCTTGCACTTCTTTCCAAGGGCTGTCCTTGAAGTGATTGTAGATATTGTTGAAATCACTTCTTTGGTGAGATTGATGGGTGATCCTTCTTTTGAAGTAATCCATTTGATGAGGTTAGTGAACTCTTCCTCTCTTACTGGTTGGAAAGATTGGACACGTTTTGAGCTTAATAGCTCCAATGCACAAATCTTCCTTAACTGTCTCCAATAATCACCATAAGGGGCAAAGGTTATACCCTTAGAATCATAACTCATTATCTTTGAAGCTAGGATAGGAGGCCTTGATGCAAAGATAAGATCATGAGTTTTTAACACCTCCCTTGCGTAATCTAGGGATGAGACCACAATGGTAGAAACCTCTCCAAGCTTCAAATGCACCAAGGGTCCATATTTTGCTGACAAATCTCTTAGCTGACGATGGGGAGGAAGTGAGCTAACAAGGTTGTGTATGTTCCCTATGATAGGTAGCTTCCATGGTCCTGGTCGTAAATTTGGAGTTGAGTTAGATTTCTTGGTCACTATTTTGTGTGCCATAAGCATAAGAATGAAAAAGGAGAAAATGGATGTAAAGTAGAGGATTTGAATATCCATGGTGGAAACAGAACTTAGATCAAGGCCTTGCACTTCTAGTTTATAGATGAAACTCTGTTTGCCACTCTAATATACAGATTTTAAAGCTTTCATCATCTGTTATTTGGCATTGGTAATCTCATGATTTCGAAATAGACAAAAACTAGAAACTCATTATATTTCTTTAAAGTAGTAATATAGTACAGTCATACATCAAATGACTAATATTTTGTTTTTAAAATTGGCAAGCAAAGTCAGGTGGCTTAAAAAATAAGGCAAGTAGTCGTAATAGTTAAATTTTAGTGCAATCATTTCGATACCGCAAACTATTTGATATGATTTGGGGGGGGGGGAATACCAATATCTCACGACCTTCAAAATATTTTTTTAAATGTCATGGTTGAATTCTGGTGCCGGCGGAACATGTTCTACCATGTGACAAAACACTGTAATTTTTTGAGTGTGGTGCAGCTCAACCAATGAGACTCACTTCCTTATGTTATCTCTGGCAAAACGTATTTAGCAGGATTCACTAACAGGATTTTAAATATAGTTTGAATGAGAAATAATTTTTTAGGTGTGACATTTTGAGACTTTATGCCAAAAGGTGGATTTAATTTGATTGTTATCACAATTGAAACTATATCAAACGTAGTGTTCCTGATGAATAACTTTCGATTTTGGCCATACCAAACAAAATTTGGCAGGCGCAGTTCAATTCCCATTAAGGCTCTTAAAACGAAACTTGTTGATGGGTATGTTTCTGATATGAATTAATTATTGTTTTTTATTTTTATAATTTGACTTAGTCTAATATAAGGTAATTATGTAAGTAGTGGGATATGGCATAGGTATTTTGATTATTAGTAGCAAGTGGTTTGAGAAATCATGGCTTTTTGTTGATCTCTCTTACTCTTTGTCTATTTAAACTATTGTTCTATGGAATGAAATGAGAAAAAAGAATAATTATTTAGGTGCACTTGTATGCTTTAGGTAGAGCTTTATAATGACCCTAAATAGTAAATCTTAATTAGAGATTTAATTTAAGGATTTAAATGCCATAATTAGATTCAGTAAGTGATTTCGAGTATTTTGACTATAATCATGACTATGTTATGAACAGTGTGTTCTGTCGTAGAATTTGCAGTCTTGTGAATTAATCGGTAGAGCTTAAATAAGTAAAATGATTTTAGAGACATAATTTGACAATTCTGATGACAGATATGAGTTCAGAACGAAAAATTGTATAGTCTGGCACTTTCCGTGAAAATCTCGTGAATAGTATTTCTACCGGGTATTTTGTACTGCTGTTTAAGCAACCGGTAGAGTCCAGAAACAAATAATTGATGAAATAAGAATAAGAAAGTCCAATATGTGCCAAGCAAGTCAATATAGGCCCAAGAAAATAATAAGTTTATAAGTTTTAAGTTCAGAAGTGAGCGAAGTACAGTTAGTGATTCACAGTGCATTTCGTCAAAAAACGGTGCAGAAACCATACTGTGAATTATGAATATTTTTTTGTGACAAATAAAAATTAATGTATATGATTTTAGAAAAATAAAAATATGTCCGTAGCTTTGAGTTAGTTACGGGTCAGTTTAAGTGAAAATACACGAAAGAAAAATATCTGTTAAAAAAGGCCACATGTGCTAACCTTATAAGTCACTTAAGTCTCATTATCCAAATCAGTTTCTCTCTCTTCTTCTTCCCTCAAGGCCGAGCTGCACTTGACAAGGGGGGGCTTAGGGTTTGGTTTTTCTTTCTTTGATTTCTACATCATCCATCCTCCAAATTCAATGACCCACCACATGAAATCGATTAGAAACCACTCAATGAATCCATTTCACCGATCAATTTGAGCTATAGTTGAGTGTGTGAGGGGTTCTTCCTCCCCCCATTTTCGTGACACTATTCATCAAGGAGGAGAAATGACATTTTTGGTGGAGTTTTGCTTTGTGGATGCTTACTAGGCTTTGGGAAGTTGATTAGTGGTAAGAAACCTTTGTTTCCATGATGTTATTTTGATGGTTTGTGTCATAGAAATTGTGAGCATGTGTTGGTGTGAAATAAATTAGTTTAAAAAGAAAGTTGATGATGGATTTTTGATGTCTAGAATATAAGCATATGAAATAAGCATTTGTACATATGTTAAATGAAAAAAAATTCCCTTGGGTTGTATCTCCCTAGGTTTCGGCATTTCTAGTGTAATGAGGGGTTGGTGTACAAAATTTAAATTGGGTATTTGGAAGGTGTGAGGTGTTGTAACAAGTGGAAAAATTATGAGTTAGTAAGAATGTTAAATTAGAAAGAAAATCCTATGATATAGGCTCTTGATGCTTCGGCCTTAAGGGTATTTAGAGGGCTTGAGATTCCAAAAAAATTAAATTGGAACTTGGTAGAGATACATTTACGTATGTGGAGTTATTAAACTAAGTGAAGAAATGAAATGTAAAAGAAAGAAACCCTTGGCTTCTCTTTTAGGGATTTCGGCCTTATAGGGTAAATTAAGGATGATTAGATTATGTTTTATTTTGTTAAAATGTTGAGTTACAATACATGAAATTAATAAGATTATGAAGTGAAGTGGGTTGAAAAGAAAGCATGGGAAAATATCTTGATTTCCTAAGTGTAGGCCCCCGGTCTCTTAAAGAAAATGGCATGAATGATGTTGAAAATTCTCAAGTGAACACTTGATTAAAATTAAAGAATGCTAACGAGTACAAAGTGGTCTAGACTTGTGTATTGGCATAAAATTGGCAAAAACGTGAAGAAGTGAAAATAAGCGATAAAATGTATGCCTTATGTAAGAACATGGCATTAGAGCATTTTATTGATATTATTATGGATTCTTCTCTAGGTGTGCCTAGGGACTGAAAAGGATCGGAATCTCTTGAAGATATATAAGTAACTTGTGCTACAAGTAAGCGTATTGGTAAAGCTTCAAGAGGTAAGCTCTATGTTTAAGGAGTCTTTTCCTACTTGACTGCTCCACCATAGTTAGTGAACTGTGGTTGGATTGTATGACTGTTTTGATGCTTTGTATAGATGCATTCATATAGAGCTATTTGATAACATGATATGTTTTGTTCTGATATGACTTTTGTAAGATGATTTATGTAATAATCTCTGGCCATTGATTGTATAGTACTCTGATGTCCGCTTTGGGGTCCTCCCTAGGGACTAATGGTGTACGCCTATGATATGTCTGGTTCCACTTTGGGGTCCTCCCTCGGGAACACGTGCGTTGATTTCCGCTTGGGATCATCCTTGGGAATGACGGCGCACATCTCTGATATGATATGGATATATGCTATGTTCTGTTATGATATCTGTTATATGTTGTATTCGTATACTCTGTATCTGACTTTCATGAAGGAGTGAGCCAGGGGTATGGAGAATTCTCTATAAACCTGGAGCTTATTGAGATTTGTAATCTCACCCCTCGTTGGGGCCATATTTTCAGGTGCCCAGATTCCCGGTGAGACCTCTCTAGTCAGGGACACGACCCGTGGCTGAGGATTTGGACGGATTGGATTTTGAGTAGCTGTAGGCTACTTCTATTTTGGAGTGCATTTATGTATTTCAGTATTTTGTGGATCATGATGTTAGATCCTTTATTTTGTATATGGCCTGTATATGTTTTGTACATGCATGTCAGTTTGATGCATGTACATTTGAGTATTCAGGCACGTTATATGATGATGTAGTATTCAGATATGTTTACGTTTTGGATTGCATGCTGTTAGATATAGTGGCACGGAGCCAAGTTATGCATGCGCCCATGGATGGGTATCTGATTATATTTGCATGACTGGTACTTCTGGATTGATGTGTTGTATAAACTGTTTATCTGGAAATGCTTCTGAGTGGGATTGGAAAATCCCCAGTTGTCCGATTTATAGAGGAAACTCTGTCCGATTTTCGTTTACGTCGAATGAGAATTTAAAAAGAAAAAGAAAAAGTTAACTCGTATTTTCATAAGTTAAGTATTCCGTTGTTTCTGTTTATATCATATGCATGTTAATTGAACCGGCTCGAGACGGGGATGTTACAAGCTTCCTCAATAAAGCTTATTTTTATGGGTGGAAAAAATGGAAAAACTAGAAGACAAAGGAGAAATACAACACCCAACTCTAAATTCGACTAAATGTTTTAGTTCCATTCAAAAACCTAAATTATTGTCTTTTCACTTTTTATTATGCTATCTTATGAACCATTTTTACTTGAATCCAAATTATGATACCCCAGTGTTCGAAGAAAGTCAAAGGCAAAAAGGACCGAATTTCCACTACAATGAGAAGGAATGAAGATGGAGGAAAGAAAATTCCACTATGCTATAGGCCATGAATGTAAAAAGTTATTCTTAATCTGTGATGATGGTGGGAAGGAATGAAGATGTTGATGCCGAAAGCGCATAGAAAAGTAGTTAAACAAAAGGATATGTTATAGTTACAACCTTTTTTTTTACAACCTCTTACAACCATATATCATAACCGTTGATTTCCGCCAATCAACGGTTATGATTTTTGCAAATTAAATTCATTAATTAATTATTAATTCATAATAAATGATAACCGTTGATTGACGAAAATCAACGGTTATGATATATGGTTGTAAGAGGTTGTAAAAATAAAAGGTTGTAAGTATAACCTTTCTCTTAAACAAAAAGTAAGGATTTCACAAAAAAATAATCCTCTGATTCTCAATTATAATTATCAAAATAATAAAATTCAACTCCTAAAATAAGGGTCTTAAACACCCTCTTATAGACTAGTTACAAATTAATCCAAAGTTCTAAATCTAAAATTCTAAAAATAATAAAACTTCTTAAAATAAATACAACAGTAATTAACATTTAAAAATAAATAAATATTTACAATTAAATCATTCAACATACAACCCAAATTTTAGATCTCAAATCACGCCAAATGTGTTGCTCTTTTTTTCTTGTCAAACAAATTATAATCATCTATGCTTTTTAATTTGGAATTGGATTTGATTGAAATTTGTTATATTTCAAATTACTACTTCTTTTAACGATTGAGCCATATTTATTGGGCCACAATTCTAGTTGACTCTGGGCTGCCTGAATCAATGGTTGAGTCATGTGCAATTGGTCAACTATAAGTGCTCGGATGCAAACATGAATTTGGAAGAAGACTCAATTATGTGATCTCACTCTTGAGGACATGAGTAGTTATTAAGCAGGAGGGAAAGGTTAAAAAGTTTAAAAATTATAATTTAAATAATAAATTGCAAAATTAATACCATTTAAAAATATTTTACGCAACTAATATGTAACATCCCCGTCTCGAGCCGGTTCAATTAACATGCATATGATACAAACAGAAACAGCGGAAGACTTAACATATGAAAATATGAGCTAACTTTTTCTTTTTCTAGTTTAATTCTTATTCGGCGGAGACAAAAATCGGACAGAGTAACCTCTGTAAATCAGACAACTGAGGATTTTCCAATCCCACTCTCCAGAGTTCCTGATAGACAATTTATACAGCATATAAATTCAGAAGTACCAGACATCCAAATATAATCATATACCCATCCATGGGCACATGCATAACTTGGCTCCGTGCCAATATAACTAACAGCATGCAATCCAACAAGTAACATAACTGAATACTACATCGTCATATCAACATGCCTGAATACACAAATGTACATGCATCAAGCTGAAAGACATGTACAAAACATATACAGGCCATGTACAAGGTAAAGGATCTGACATCATGATCCACAAAATGCTGAAATACTAAATAACCTAAATACACTCCAAAATAGTAGTGGCCTATAGCTACTCAAAAATATGGTCCATCCACACGCCTCAACCACGGGTAGCGTCCCTGCCTAGTGAGGGTTCACCAGGAATCTGAGAACCTGAAATGATGTCCCCAAAAAGGGATGAGATAACAGATCTCAATAAGCTTCAGGTTTATAGAGAATTCTCCATACCTCTAGCTCACTCCTGCATGAAGGTCGGATACAGAGTATAGAAGTGCAACATAAAACAGATATCATAACAAAACAAAGCATATATACATATCTTATCAGAGGCGTGCGCCGTCATTCCCAAGGGAGGACCCCAAGCGGAAATCAACGCACGTGTTCCCAAGGGAGGACCCCAAGCGGAACCAGAACATGTCAAAGGTGTACACCCTCAATCTCAGGGGAACCCCAAGAAGACATCTATGTACCATACAATCAATACAGAAATCATATCAGAACAAGTCATATCATGTTATCAAATAGCTCTATATGAATGCATCTATACAAAGTATCAAAACAATCATACAATTCAACCACAGTTCACTAACTATGGTGGAGTACTCGAGCAGGAAAAGACTCCTTAAACATAGAGCTTACCTCTTGAAGCTTTTCAAATTCGCTTACTTGTCGCGCAAGTTACTTATATAGCTCCGACGAAAGTTCAAACCCTCTCAATCCCTAGGCACACCTAGAGAAAGAATGCAAAACAAAAAAATCAATAAAATGCTACCATGCTGAGATTTTTACGTAAGGCATACATTTTATCGCTTACTTTCATTTCTTTACGTTTTTGCCAATCATATGCCAATACACAAGTCAAGACCATTTTATAATCGTCAGCGTTCCCTAAATTAACTAAGTATCCACATGAGAATTTTTTTAACATAATTCATGCCATTTTTCTTCCTAAAACTGTGGGTACACATAAATGGAACTAAGATTTCTTTCCACAATTTTTAAGTTATTTTCCTTCTTTAACTAATCAATTTCATACATTGAACAACAACACATTTTATTAAAATAAAATGTAACTAAATCTGCCCCTAAATCACCCTCTAGGCCAAAATCCAAGAGGGAGAAACCAAGGTTTTCTCTTCTTTTTCATGCAATTTTCTTCACTTAATAAGTGACTCACATATACCTATGCCTATATAGATATGTCTCTACAAGGTATCCAATTAAATTTTTGAACATCAAACCCCTCCAAAGTCTTACAAGGCCGAAACATAGGGGACATAATTCATAGGATTTTTTTCCACTATAGCATTCTTACTAATTCATCAAATTTTCACTTACTCCAACACATTAAACCTTCCTAATACATAAGATAAAATTTTGCACATCACACCCTAATTACTCTATCAAGGCCGAGGCATAGGGGAGGGGTGCAATGGAATTTTTTTCAATTTTTTTACACATTACAATGCTTAATTTATAATATAACTTCCTACACATCCAAAGTCTATCATCAATTCCAATTTTAAACTCAAGGTTTTTCCCACCAAAACACATTCTAGATTTTCACAACTTAAATCATGAAAACAAACCATAGAAATAAAGATTTATTACCTCTAATCCCTTGTACAAAGCCTAGAGAGTAAGTTCCAAGCAAGGCTCCATCAAAATTCCCATTTTCCTTCCTTGATGAATAGTGAAATGAAAAGGGGGTGAGGAAGAACTTCCTCCACAAGCAAAATCAGCCCAATAGAGTGGTGGAATGAATTCCTTGGGAGATTTCCTATGAATTTTGTGTAATGGACTTAGTGATTTGGTGGAAGGTTGAAGGAGGAATCAAAGGAAAACAAAAATGCAAACCTAGGCTTCTCCAATAGTGGAACTCAGCCAAGGAGAGAAAAAAGAAATCTGATGTGAATAGTGACCTTTTGGAAGGTACTTAAGTTATAAGCACATGTGGCTTTTTCAACCGGATGTTTTTCTTTCGCGTATTTTCACCTAAACTGACCCGGAATTAACTCAAAGCTACGGACATATTTTTATTTTTCTGAACTGATTTGCATTAATTTTTATTTCCTAAGGAAAAATATTCATAATTCACAGTATGGTTTCTGCACCATTTTTTACGGAATGCAGTGTGAATCACTAACTGTAAGTCGTTTGCTTACGAAACTTAAAATTTATAAACTTATCATTCTTGGGCCTATTATGACTTGTATGGCATATAGTGAACTTTCTTATTCTTATTTCATTAATTATTTGTTTCTGGACTCTACCGGTTGCTTTTACAGCAGTACAAAATACCCGGTAGAAAACACTATTCACGAGATTTTCACGGAAAGTGCCAGACTATACAATTTTTCGTTCTGAACTTATATTTGGCGTCAGAATTTTCAAATTATGTATCTAAAATCATTTTGCTCATTTAAGCTCTACCGGTTAATTCACAAGAATGCAGATTATTCTGCAGAACGCACTGTTCATGACCTAGTCTTGATTATAGTCAAAATATTCGAAATCACGGTCTGAATCTAATTATGTCATTTAAATTCTCAAATTAAACCTCTAATTAAGATTTACCAGTTAGGGTCATTATATAATACAATTAATTGAACCCATATTCTTAAGGATAGTTAAGTAGGAAGTGTGATATAGGATAGTTATTTTGATTATCATAGGTGGTTAGAAGAATTATGGTTTTTTTGTTGATCCCTTTCACTCTTTGTCTATTTAAACTAGGGTAATCCATAGGTACAGTTACAGGGAAAAAAATTCCTGCAATTCCTGTAGAGACAACTTTTTGTGAGGTTCGTGCATTATTTTTTCTCTCTCCTTGTATCATTTTCTCTCTCCATGTATCATTTTCTCTCTCCCAAAATGTTGTCTTTGCATAACAATATTTTTTTACCTATAACAACACCAATATATTCCCCTTTAAACTATTGTTCAATGAATGAAATGAGAGGAAAAAAATTAAAAATATTGTTGTTTTAATAAATAATTATGAACATGTAGCTATTTCGAAACTATTTATGAATCTATTGCACTCAATCACGTCCAATTTGGGCGTGACTATTCACGCCTAAGCTAGGTGTGACGCACGATGCATTCATGCCTAAGTTACGCGTGACTCATCTGGTGTTGACATGTTGCACCAAAAATTAACAGTTTAACCGTAAAACTTCGGAATATCATAACTTTTGACTCGGGAGTCCGAATCAGATAAAAAATATATTTTTTCATATAATTTTTCGAGAGCTACGCAATGACACCTGATGTGGCATATTTTATCTCTCACAAACACAATTTGAATTTGCAACAATGGTACTATAAGAGTGTTTAAACCCAAAAACCTTTGAGTTTTTCCAAACCAAAATCAGTCTTAGAATTCTTTATTTAATGATCTAAACTCAAAGGAAATTACACTCTAAATTTTATTTTCACATTTTGTGAGGCCATTTTTAAGAAATCAAAGTACTTCACTTCAGAGAAAATTATATGTTTTTCTTTTGTGCGGTCAATATGTCAAGTTAAACCTGGGATTAGAATTGGATTGGATGCCCATGAAAAGCCTGCAATTGGATGTCGTGGTTGTATCATGAAGTTACCGAATGTTAGAAATTAAGAGAAACAAATCATGAAGAGAAACTTTTATATATTTTTAATAGAATACATCAATAGTTGTGCATTTTTTAATTAAAGAACATAGAATTCATGTATAAAAAAAAGAGCATAGAATTCTCACTAATCTCTCACACATTATATTCTCGCAAATCTCTCTCACATTTTTATGTTGTGTCACTTTCTTTTCTGACAATATTATACACTATTTTTTATAATTATGTATTTCGGAAATATATAATTGTAATATTAAAGATATTTTTTTAAGTCTTTATAAACTTTTCAAGCACTTATCAATCATGAAGTACTGACACTTCAAAAACTCTGACGTGTCGTGTCCGACACTTTTGACACTCTCTGACACTCCGACACTCCAACACGCGTTATAAAATTTCAAAAAGAGGTCCAAAGGTTGCGTTGTGTTGAGTTTTTAGTTCCAACTATTAGATTCATTGAATTACGATTACCATTTTATTAAGTTTAATATAAATATATGGGATATCTTATATTTCTTTGCAAAATTTATGAATATTATAAGTTTATTTTTTTTAAATTATTTAATATTAAATATAATATACATTATATACATTAAAAATATTATTTAATATCAAAATGTGTCCTAACGTGTCGAAATCTAATATTATTTAGAATTAACGTGTCGGAGTATCGTATCGTATCGTGTCACGTGTCCCGTGTCAATGTTGATGCTACATAGCTTATCAACTAATATGAAAAAAAAATATTTATATTATAATTATTTACTCTCCAAAATATATAATTATAAACAACAAAATGTCATAAACTTATATGCTTGGAAACATACATACCCTGATATATATTACAAAAGTGAACTAACGTCCATAAACGTTTGCAATTATTTGCTTGCATTTGAAACGTGGCAGCTTCCAAGTGGCACACATAAGTGGTCCAGATTTCTTATACGTGCAACGTGCCGTAATCAAAGTAAACGGAGATGCATTCATACACAAAGTCAACTTCGGGACATACCTAAAGGGTCATATTTAAAGAATAGAAATTTATGGTGACACATTTATGTCACAAATGTCGATAAAGGATATAGTTATTTAAATAAAAAATTACGAAAACAAAGTATTTTAAAACTAATTCAAAAAATAATAGCAATTAGTCTAGCTTCAAATAAACATAATTGGTCGCGTCTCACACTTATATTATATCACTTGTGCTAAGTCGTACGGGTATTATAAGTTTAATTTTTTTTTAAATTATTGAATATTAAATATAATATACCCTATATAAATTAAAAATGTTATTAAATATTAAAACGTATCATAACATGTGAAAATCAAACTATTTTTAGAATTAACGTATCGGAGTGTCATGTTGTGTCACGTATCCTATATCGTTGTCGGTGCAATATAGGATATAACTAGAGGTGGTAAAGCAGGCTGCCCACCCCTGCCCGCCAAAAAGCGGGCTGACCCGCCCCGCCATTGAAGGTGGGCTAGATATCTCTGCCCGCCAAGCCCGTCACATTTTACACTAAAAATAAAATAAAATAAAATAAAAATCAGCCCGGGCGAGCTGGCGAGCTTGGCGGGGCGGGCATGGCGGACAGCGGGTTTAGAAAACTCAGCCCGCCCCGCTCTATTTAGCGGGCGGGGCGGGCCGGCCCGGCGGGCTCGGCCCATTTTGCCAGCTCTAGATATAACAAGTATTACAGAAAGATTAAAAAAAATTATTCTTGACCGTCCTTGCAAATTGTTAAAAGAGATGGACCGACCCGAGACGATGCCCACTATTTTAGATATTTAGTATTCAATTTTTTCAGCGTTCGGCTGGAAAACAGATCAGCCTTATGGATCGAAGTGTTTTAGGTTTATCTATAGGTGAAAGATCCAAGCTCTGCCTCTTGGAAAAATCATTTTCCCGCATACAAAAAAGTTTAGGCCAAAAAGTGTCATTATCGCATCTAGGGGTGTTTAAAATGTCCAAAAGAAACAAATTGATCCATAACCAAACTATTCCATATTTTAAAAATCGGTTATTTTTAAAAATCGGTTTCATATGAAACTGCATTTTATTTTATAAACTGGTTATTTACGAAACCATAAAAATAATTGGTTATCCATAACCAAACTCTTTTGTAATTAAAGAACAAATAAGTAAATTCATTGTGAGTTGTCCTTTTAACGGCGCTCTCAGAGAGACGTTAAACCAATTGATTAATTTCGTTGCCCTTTTCGTTATGATTTTTTAACTTCATCTTTGTCATTTCAAAGCCTTCGTCTTGTTAAGTTATGAGCTTGCTTTTATTAGGATGCGACCTTTCGATTTATAATGTTTTCTACTTGAGCTGCTTAACTTTTTTTGCAAGTTTATTGTTTGGAAGTTTGAGTCAATTATATTTTATAAAAATAAAATACAGTTTCATATGAAATCGATTTTAAAAATAATCGATTTTTAAAATGTGGAGCAGCTTGGTTATGGATTGGTTTAGTTCTTTTGAACATTTTGAACACCCCTACCCATACCTTCCTCCATTAGTTCAAATGAAACTCTTAGTAACATAAATCTTGAGAGAACGAAGAACAATTTTTTTTTTTATAATTTTAAAATAATTCAACTATTCTTCTATCAATCACTCTTAAAACAACGTGAAACAATTTCTATAAGAATCATTTCGTCATGAAAGTTCTAAAACAATGAAGATTCTTGCAAGAAATAGTTGGTCAACTACCTATAACCGGGAGAAACAAACGACTACATA
This sequence comes from Gastrolobium bilobum, assembly GCF_033153095.1. Classification (NCBI taxonomy): domain Eukaryota; kingdom Viridiplantae; phylum Streptophyta; class Magnoliopsida; order Fabales; family Fabaceae; genus Gastrolobium; species Gastrolobium bilobum. The sequence goes on along the minus strand of NW_026897024.1, from coordinate 8,029 downwards.
TAAAAATAGCACAATCCATCAAAAATTGATTTTGAATTTGTTAAAAATCGGTTTGAACTTGATAACCAGTTTGTGGTTCATAACCGGTTTTGATTTAAAACCGATTTTGAATTAAAACCGATTTAAAACTGGTTTTAAATCAAAACCGGTTATAAACCATAAACCGGTTTAGAAAATTAAAAACCAGTTTTAAAAGAAGAAAATCGATTCGGTTTGAAAACCAAACCGTTTAAAGCCAGTTCGGTTCGGTTTTTGTTAAAACCAGTTATGAACCGCTCCATGCACACCCCTAATCACATCATCCCAAGTTCCCAAACCCCCATGTTCATCAGCAAACTACCGCATAAATATAAAATTAATGCTATTTTCATCATCCCAAGTAGGGTGTGTTGTGCTCACGACAAGTGCACCGGTCGTACAAGTAATATAATGTTGAATAAGAAATCGTTCCCACGAGGATTATAACTCAATCACTAATTCACTACTTCGAATTAAGTTGGAAAATCAAAATTGTATTTGGATCAAGAATTGATTTGAAAATTAAATTAATTAAAGTAATTAACAGCAACAATAAAGAAAAAAAGAATTTAAATATTTGTTTAATTAACAGAAAATAAACGTTGCTAGGGTTTCAATTTCCTTCAATCTCTCGATTACGTCTGAATTCCTTTCTTAAATTAATCGTCCTTAATATCAATCTAATCGATTCTTTCTAATATAATTAGGGTTCTTGCAAGAACCCTAAATCTTTACCATCTTGCAAGAACCCTAGTTTCCCGGTTATTCTCCAAGAAAATAAGCATTACATTCAAGAATCTTAAGACTGCGCAAAACCCTATGTCTATCCCTAGAATCATAAGGATTACGATGAAATTATCAAGTAAGGATCATGCACCAACATTCCTATTGTCATACAATTACCTAAGATCAATATATGCGATTCAAGCTCATATAAAACATTAAGAAAAGATAATTTCATTCATGATAAAAAGGAAAATTAACATAAAGAATTAATCAAAACATAATAGATTGATTAAATTCCATCTAACCCTAACTACTAAAAAGATTTAGCCAAACATGGTGAAATCAAGAAAGAAAAGAATTAAGAAAGCTCCCCAAATTTCATATTAGAATGGAAATTCTTCAATAACTTCAGTGCAGACTTGATTTCGATCCGTCTCCGCCCTCACGAACATGAACTGATGAAATATTCGCTCTCTCGCTGCCTCCGAGTACCGAGAACTCTTCAAGAATGTTAAAAAGTTTGTAATTCTGCCCCAAATTGTGTTTTTAAGGGCAAAGAATTTGTGCCCTACGTGTATACTTCAAGTGGGTCTAAGTTGGGTCTTTGGGGCGCTTAAGCTTGAATTTGGGGGCTTAAGCCTCCTGGGACAATAGTGCAGATTTGTATAAGGGCGCTTAAGCCTGAATTTGGGGGCTTAAGCGCCCTCAGGCAGTGGCTTTTGCAATTTTGGAGTATTTGGGGGCTTAAGCCCCAGATTGGAGGCTTAAGCCACTTATTCAAGAATTTGATTTTCTTTCTTTTTCTTCAAATAAGATCTCCATATCTTCAATTCTTGATCTCCATCTCTCCAAATGCCATATTTGCATCCATTTATCATCAATTACCTTCAAAATAAGCAAATATATATTATTTGATCCATAATTCACAAATTCATATTTTTATGTCAATAAACCCTAGTTTCCACTCATTTAACTTGATAATTCATGTAATTTTAGTCTATATAACAAGATAAACTAAATGTTTATCAAACAATTCCCATATTTGAAGATTGTTGTCCTCAGCAATTAACTAGAATAGAACTATGGGAAAAGAGACGGCTGATCATGCTCAATGAATTGTCAACAGGAAACTGATCAACAGTGAGATATCAGGGTATTCAGACTTTAAAGTAATGACACATCAAGTTCAAGCAAAACATTCATGACTCACTAGCCATAAAATCATAATCATGAGTTTTCAAGATAAAGAGTAGTATAATTCAAATCCACAACACCCTCTCACTAGGATTTTCTTTTATTCACTCCTACTCAAGTGTCTGAGGGTATGTGTTTCACTCTTGCTTCACTGAATTAACACTACCATAGGCATGTTTATATTCTCACTCTCCACAGTCTAATTAGTATACAATTCAATCAAGAGGTCTTTATCAAGGTTGTAATGTGGCTTAGGTAAAAGGGAAAGAATAATCTGGATAAGTGGCTTACTGATCAAAATTTAATTTCAAAGAGGAATTAGTATAATTATTCAACATATAGCAAACAGATTTTCTTATTTGCTTTCTCCTCTTTTCGCTTCCACTTACTCATATAAAATGAGTCTTTTCTTTTCCTTTTCCTTTTCCTTTCTTTTTCTTTTCCTTTTCTGTATACATACACATTTCAACCTTTTTCTTTTCATTTTTATTTTTCACTCATTTATGTATGAAAATAAATTTACATCATCATACTCCTATTCTCAGAAATAAACAATCTCCTGTAAATTATTCACTATGCATATTTATATCAAGCACAATGGAAAAAGAATTTAAAAATATTCACCACCTTAGTATTTCACCAAAATTTAGTGATTGAGGATGGAAGGAGAATTAAAACTAAATTAAAAATCTAAAATTTTAAATTAAAATAATAAAAACACATTAACGTAAAATAATACGAAAAGGTAAGTTGAGAAAGCTCCCCTGAATAATTGCATTTGTATATTGGATAGTCTATGAGTAATCACGAATTCCTCCTTCCGACCATGTGAAGTTTGTGGTCTGATGTATCGCGTGGTACCCATTCCTAGATTTAAATCTTGTTGTCCTCAGCAATTAATTTAAATCTAAAAAGATCCTTAGCGAGAAATAAGAAAAAGAATATATATATATATATATATATATATATATATATATATATATATATATATACTGTATTCTACACACATGTCAGAAATGAACTACGTCAGCATGTCATATATCCAAAAAATCATATCAGGATGAGTCTCAATATACATCTCATATCATCATGAAAACAAAATCAAAAGAAAAGAAAATAATAATAATAAAGAAAAAAATCTAAACACCGAGACAATGGCCAATCCTTATCAATGTCAGCAGTGGGTGCAATATCATTTCTATCAGCATCCTGTGGTTTATACTCTTATGTTTACCTGTAAATTCCATCTCAAGAATATAATCATCTGTGTCAGTGTCTACATTTTTGTATTTTTATTTGGCTAATAATAAAAATAAATAAAATAACTAAAAGTAACATAATGAAAACTATAAATTGTTGGGTTGCCTCTCATAAGCGCTTGTTTTACGTCACGAGCCTGACGTACCTGACTTGCGACCATGGTGGCTCAAAGCATGGGCTTCGTGATGACCAAGCCCCTTCATTAAAATTTTTTATCCCTCCATAATGCTCTTGTGCATATAGATGAGATACAGTATCCTCAGGAACTCTAAATTTGACTTTTATGTATTTTCCCTTGCTCCTGGGCTTCTCTATTTTAACATTTGGCTTACCTTTTTTAGAAGACTCCTCATTATGCTCTTCCTTATCTTTCTTTTCTCCAATATGGTAGACTTGATCTTCTGGTTGAGCTACAGTTTGGGAAACTGATACAGTCCGGCAAGTGTACCGATCGTTCAAGTAATAAAGTGATAAGTAAGTTATCGTCTCCACAGGGATTGTGAGCGAATATCTTATAAACGTCCTTTCAAGATATAAAACCCAAGTGATTTGAAGAACAATAGAAATTAAAGACAAAGACGTATTTTTGGATTTTAAAAATAAGAGAATGATGCAAAATGATTTGGATAAAAATATGAGAGATATTGCAGGTAAGTACACTCGCCCTATGATCCCCTCTTTTCACTACGGATTGATTCACATTGCTCAATTAAAATAAACAATCAAACAATTTATCATCCAAACAATTATTAGCTAAACCCCAATTCCTTGCAAATTTAGCCCTTTAATCACAATTAAAACCCCAATTCCTTGCAATGTTTCAATTGAGATCAAGCATTACACAGATAAATTAAACGTTTGTAATCAAGAATGCGTCTATTCCTAGCACGCATGTTGATTATTATCCTACCCCCTTTCTGGACCAAAACCCCAATATTCCTATATAGGGTTCTAACCCTCAGATTATCATTCACTACTAAACTGATCAGATTTAATATAAACGATAAGCAATACGCACAGAGTAGGCATAAATCAATTAAATTAAAGAGCGAAAAGTAAACCAATCCATAACTAAACAAAAGGTTCACATAGGGTTTATGACCATACCCACAATGAAGGAAAATTAGCCAAACATAATCATGGCTAAAACTAATCCAATATTCAAAAGCATAAGATTACAGAGAAAAGAGAAGAAGAAGAACTGTAGAAGAATCCTCCTGAGCTCTGCCGTCGGTCTCCTTCTGAAGAAATAAGTCGGAAAATCCTAATTCTGTCAAAAGGATCCTATTTATAGGACTCTTTTCCTTCTTCCAAATATACCCTCGTAGCATCACGGTACAATTTCCCGCAACCCGGCGCCAGTTGGCGCCGGTGTGGCGCTACTTCGCGCGGAGTTGCTGCCTCGAATACCAAAAGTCAGACCTGATTGCGTGGACCGGCGCCAACTGGCGCCACCCTTTGTATTGCTGGGTGCCAATTGGTGCCATTTACTTGTCTTTGGGCGCCACTTGGCGCCATTTACTTACTTTTGGGCGCCTAGTGGCGCCATAATGAAGGTGCTCAAAATGTGTGGCGCTAGTTTGCGCCAATCTGGCGCCAACTAGCGCCAATTCTCTAGTATTTGGCCTGCGCTGCACCCGGTGAAATTTCCTATGTGCGGAGTCGCGTCAACAGGCTTTCTGTAATTTGTAATTTTCATTCCTTTTTTTCCTGTAAAAACACAACCAAAAGGTAAATATTATTGATATAGAAAGAATCAATATAAATAGCAAATATGCATTTAAATTGCTCTCTTATGACCCAATTCTTATCAATTTTAACATGGAAAAACCACACTTGCCAGAGGCACATCAAATCATTCCCATATTTAAACGTTGCTGTCCCCAGCAATGTACAAGACTCAATCCAGGAAACAATCAATTATTCCAACACAATATCACACAGACAATCAAGAGATCACTATGCTAAGCATGACTGAATCAATGCAAAGAACTCCTAACAATGCCTTCTATTCTCATGAAAATGTCAGAGTCTAACTTGAACACCCCTCACCAAGATAATCATATAACGCTCAGCACTCAAGTGTTTAAGGGAGTAATAATCACTCAATCCATCACAGCAATAACATTACCATCAGCTTGATCATATTCTCAAGTTCCTAAAGATGAGGAACATTAACACATGCATAATTGATCAAAAGGACTTCACAGGTTGTAACTTGGCCGGGTTTAATGGGTAGGAATATATGGAAAGTAGCTCAAACAACACTTGAGATTGAAAACTGATATTATTTCATTTTTAACACATTCAACTCAATGATTTTGCTCCACTAACATTCCCACATAATTTCGGGAATTAATTCCTTTCAACCACCTTTTCTTTACATTCACCCTTTTTCTTTTTTTCTTTTTTCAAAACTTTTTGTTTTAAGGGCACAGATGAAATTTTACCTCCCCTAATTATTTGACCTCTGTGGAGCTTACCTCAATTTATTTGTTTTCTTTTCAATATTTCAGTAATTCAATCTCAATCAAGGTAAGTCATATGGATATAGGCTAAGCCATCAATCAGGCCACAGGTCATTTAACAACAAATAGGTTCAGGCTCAAGGGGGCTAACAATGGAAAAATTCATTCAGGTGGGTTATTTTTGGCCAATAGCTAACAAGAACAAAATGCCTTTATCATATCAATCAATACATGCATAACAGAGAAACAGAGCAAGTTCTAGAATGCTATCACAGTGAGGTCTCTCAGAATAAAATAAGTGTTTAAGCACAAAACCTCACCAGCTATGATGTTAAGCTAGACTTCTAAAAGAACATCAGACGTCATTAATCATTCAAGCACAAAATTCAGACAAACGAGCAATCATGAAATCTACTCATGCCAATACAATATTATGCCAGATGTACATACAAAACATGATTCCTAGGATGAATCAGGCAAATTAACTAGGGAAAGCATATCTAAACCTGGGACTTGCTCAGAAAACATGTTCAAATTTTTTTTTTTTATATATAGCACACAAAATACTATAAAAATAACTAAAAGAAAATTAAAAGAGTTAGAATATCTCCCCTGATAGAAGAATTGCAGCAGTTCTCAGGTGCAAGCCTATCATTCCCAGATTTAGAGAATTGCTGTCCTCAGCAATAATTAAACCACAAGAAGAAGAAAAACCTGTACAATAGAACAAACAGTGGCATATAGAAGAAACTATAATACGCACATTAAAACATCGGAGAAAGATATACTAACACAAAGTAACTAAAAAGAAAAATGATAAACAGAAAAATAAACTAATATACAAGATCTCCATCAGCAAGGAGATAAACTCAACCCTCCATGTCATCCCCCTCAGCAGCGTGGGATGACTCAGCAAATGGAAGGTCCGGTGGTACTGGTTGCCTTGGTGTATGAGACCACCATTCCCAGATTTGCTCCAAACCATGGACCATGTTAAGAACTCTTTGAAATTTTGATTTTTCCGAGAGATAGAGTCTCGGTGTCTCTTGTCAAACTTCAGCTCTTGATGTCTCTTCCAACTTGTATCAAAGAGTTTCACTACCTCCTTTCTTAATACCTTCTTCATTATAGGATGACGCCTCCTTTTGGATTTCCTCCCATGTTTGTCATCATCCTCATTGGGGATTTTGTTGGTATGGGAAGAGGGATCTTTATTTTTCAATTCAGTTTCCTCTTCCTTCAATGCTTCAATCACCGCCTCCTTATTAGTCAAGAAGACATTTTTTTGAGGTTGAGGAAGCTCCTCCAATTCCACCTTTTTGGCACCATCTTCCTTGGCATCATCCGCTGCACTTTGTTTTTCTTTTACTTCAAGGCTAAAACAATCATCTTTGTGAGAAGACTGTTTTAGAGAATCAAAGACATTGATGGTAACGGTCTCATCATTCATTCTTAGCTCAAGTTTCCCCTTTTCAACATCAATTAGTGCCCGAGCAGTGGCCAAGAAATGTCTACCCAACAAAAGAGGCATTTCAGCTCCCCCTTCCATATCCAACACTACAAAATCAACAGGAAAGATGAACTTGTCCACCTTCACAAGAACATCTTCAATAATACCACTAGGCTTCCTCAAAGACTTATCAGCAAGTTGAAGAGATGCTAAAGTAGGCTTCAACTCGGTGATCCCCAAGGAATTACAAATAGAAAGGGGCATCAAATTAATGCTAGCCCCTAGATCACATAATGCTCTGCCAATTTTTGTGTTACCAATTTCAACAGAAATATTGAAGCTCCCTGGATCATGACGCTTAGGCGGGAACTTCTTTGTAATAATAGCACTACACTCCTCAGTGAGTGTCACCGTTTGGCATTCTTGCAACTTGTGCTTTCTTGACAACAAATCCTTCATGAACTTGGCATAATTTGGCATGCTAGCCAAGGCTTCAGCAAAAGGGATATTGATATGCAATTTCTTGAATATATCAAGAAACCTTCCATATTGTTGCTTCTGATCCTCCTTCTTGAATCTGTCAGGAAAAGGTGCCATGGCTCTCACATATTCAGGACTCAGCTCAAACTTCTTCTTTTCAACTGGCTTCTCCACTTCAGCAGGTTTTTTAATTTCTTTTTCTGGCTCGTTAACCTCCTTTAGCTTCTTTTCAGCTTCCATATTTATTCTCGGCTTTTCTGGAGCTGCTACCACTTTTCCACTTCTAGTTGTGATAAACATACAATCCTCCTTAGGATTTGTAACTGTGTTACTAGGAAAAGTACCTGGAATTCTTTCTGAAACTTGCTTTGCCAATTGGCCTATCTGATTCTCCAGGTTCTTTATGGAAGCATTTGTATTTTTGTAGTTGGCT